>NW_028250833.1:0-228240 GCF_964263255.1 Lissotriton vulgaris | reverse complement strand
TTTCCCTTCTCTCTTTCCCAACTGACTCGTACCTCTTTCTCTCTCTTCTCGCTCGACCCGCCCCCCCTCCCCAAAATCCGAAGCTCTTCAGCTGTTATGGGGTCGTGACGTTATGATTATGTTTGTCCCCTTATGACCAACAGGGAGTCACACCTGAGATCAAGTCCTTGTGTTGGGTAGCTCACAGGGCCTGCTGGAGACAGCTGCATTACCATGTGACTCCGCCGCCCCCTCCACCCCACCCCACTCCCACCCCCCACCCCATTACATTCTTGCCTAGAGACCACAGTGTAACAATTGCACCTCTGCTGGGGTCTGCTGAGGAAGACATCACAGCCACTACTAAAGACATACAGTTTTCAGCAATTCGTTTGCATCCACCCGCAGGCTGTATCCAGCTTCATTATTACGAATACCGGATTTAATCTTGTTGCGCATCGTTGCTCAAAATATTTAAGGAGCGTTATGCAAATCTTCTAGAAAATTCTACTGAAGGTAGCATTGTGTGAGCAATCCAACAATAATTTACTGCTCCCCTTAGGGTTTTCGGTCGAATTTAAGGTGTATAACTTTTTTTTTCTTCTTCTCCAAAATCGCCGTTCGCCTCTCAAGTTTGAGGGGGGGAAAAATAGCCATTTGCACGCATCTATTCTGCCTTGTTTTTCTTGTCTTTTCTTGTCTTGCCTTCTGCTCCCCTGATTGCCCTCATTTTCTTGCCTTCTGCTTCCCTGATTGTTTTTTTCTTGCCTTCGGCTCCCCCACTCCATCCATCCATCCCCCCACTCCATCCATCCCCCCACTCCATCCATCCATCCCCCCACTCCATCCATCCTTCCCCCCACTCCATCCATCCATCCATCCATCCCACTCCATCCATCCATCCATCCCACTCCATCCACCCCCCACTCCATCCATCCATCCACCCCCCCACTCCATCCATCCCCCACTTCATCCATCCATCCATCCCACTCCATCCATCCATTCATCCCCCCACTCCATCCATCCATCCATCCCCCCACTCCATCCATCCATCCATCCATCCATCCATCCATCCCCCACTCCATCCATCCATCCCCCACTCTATCCATCCATCCCACTCCATCCATCCCACTCCATCCATCCATCCATCCCACTCCATCCATCCACCCCACTCCATCCATCCATCCATCCATCCATCCATCCATCCATCCATCCACTCCCCACTCCATCCATCCATCCATCCATCCCCCCACTCCATCCATCCATCCATCCCCTTCCATCCATCCACCCCCCACTCCATCCATCCCCCTACTCCATCCATCCCCCCACTCCATCCATCCATCCATCTATCCCACTCCATCCATCCATCCATCCCCCACTCCATCCATCCATCCATCCCCCCACTCCATCCATCCATCCCCCACTCCATCCATTCATCCATCCCCCACTCCATCCATCCATTCTATCCCCTCACTCCATCCATCCATCCCACTCCATCCATCCATCCATCCCACTCCATCCATCCACCCCACTCCATCCACCATCCACCCATCACCCCCCACTCCATCCATCCATCCCCCCACTCCATCCATCCATCCATCCATCCCCCCCTCCCATCCATCCATCCACCCCCCATTCCATCCATCCCCCCACTCCATCCATCCCCCCACTCCATCCATCCATCCATCCATCCTCCACTCCATCCATCCATCCATCCCCCCCACTCCATCCATCCATCCCCCACTCCATCCATCCATCCATCCCCCACTCCATCCATCCATTCATCCCCCCACTCCATCCATCCATTCATCCCCCCACTCCATCCATCGACCCCACTCCATCCATCCATCCATCCCACTCCATCCATCCATTCCCCACTCCATCCATCCATCCATCCATCCCCCACTCCATCCATCCATCCCACTCCATCCATCCATCCCCCACTCCATCCATCCATCCCAGTCCCATCCATCCATCCATCCGTCCCACTCTATCCATCCATCCCCCACCCACATCCATCCATCCATCCATCCCACTCCATCCATCCACCCCACTCCATCCATCCATCCATCTCCATCCATTCCACTCCATCCATCCATCCCCCACTCCATCCATCCATCCCACTCCATCCATCCATCCCACTCCATCCATCCATCCCCCCACTCCATCCATCCATCCCCCCACTCCATCCATCCATCTCCCCACTCCATCCATCCATCCCCGTACTCCATCCATCCATCCATCCATCCATTCCCCGACTCATCCATCCATCCATTCCCCCGACTCCATCCATCCCTCCCTGCCCCACAATCTATCCCTCCCCGCCCCACACTCCAACACAAAACAAAATATAGCATAACAAAACACAACAAAACATAGCATAGCATAACAAAACATAGCATACCAAAACAAAGCATAGCATAACATAACATAGCATAAAATAACAAAGCATAGCAAAACAAAACATAGCATAGTATAACAAAACTTAGCATAACAAAAACAAATCACAGCAAAACATAGCAGAACAACACATAGCAGAACAAAACATAGCAAAACCCAAAACAAAGCATACATAACAAAACATAGCATAGCATAACAAAACTGAACACAACATAGCATACATATCACAACATAGCATGGCAAAGCATAGCAAAACATAGCATAGCATAACAAAACACAACAAAGCATAGCATAACATAACACAACATAGCATAACAAAGCATAGCAAAACAAAACATAGCATAGCAAAACTAAGCATAGCAAAATAAAGCATAGCATAATAAAACACACCAAAACATAGCATAGCATAACAAAAACATAGCACAGCATAACAAAGCATAGCATAACAAAAGACAGCAAAACATAGCATAGCATAATAAAACAAAACATAGCATAGCTTAACAAAATAAAGCATAGGATAGCAAAACTAAAATTAGCATAGCATAACAAAACAAAGCATAGGATAGCAAAACGAAACATAGCACAGCATACCAAAACATAGCATAACAAAACACAACATCACATAGCATAACAAAACATAGTATAGCATTAGAAAACACAGCATAGCATAACAAATCAAAGCATAGGATAGCAAAACAAAACGTAGGATAGCAAAACAAAACATAGGATAGCAAAACAAAACATAGCATAGCATACATCATCACTCCGCACCACCACAGCATCACTCAGGGGCACCACAACATCACTATGCGGTACCACAGCATCACTGAACACCACAGCATCACTCGTTCGCCATCACAACATCACTCAGCGCCTCCACAGCATCAGTCTGTGCAACCATTCAACAACACCTGGTTAAAATATGTTCTCTCAATGTTTCAAGCTTTATTATAAATGTAACAAAAAGATGTTAATATTTCACTTCTGATCTTCGATTTTCGTCACAATAAAATACACTGAACATAATCTTCACAAAAGTTATTTACAAAACTTTAAGCTATTGCCGTTATAAATTACAATAACTTTTTAAAGTATTAATTATTGATAAAAAATTAAAAACCATTGTTATTTGTAATATCAATACATGTAAGTCACGTAAATACAACACATATTGCATTACAAATGCTATAGGTGTCTCATTTGCGAAAGTTATAACTATTGGCATTGTAAATGACAAAGCTATTAATTTCGTTATTTTCAAAAACAAAACATGAATTAAAAAAATTAATTTACAATACCAATAGCTCAAACTTTCCTAATGCGAGACCTATTGCATTGCAAATGCTTGTTTTCCCTGCATTTCTTTAATCCTTTTCCTCTCCTCCATCACTCATTTTCATCTATCTCCCACAGTACTCTACCCAAACTCCCCAAAGAGTAAACCGACATGCTCTGGGCTTACCAGTTTCTGAGTGGGTTCTAAAATTACTGCACTAGGTACAGGGCAGGCTCTCACCTCTAGGCCTGGTGTTACCAGGCAGCTGCACAATTGATCAATAGGCTACTATTCACAAAATATTGTGTAAAGCTTTGAAACTTTTACAGAATTTAAGGACTGGTACAAATTAATTAGATTATTCAGTGAAAGTTACTAAATATACATTTGCTTTCTAGGCTAAACCATCGCTAGAAATATACAAGCATTGGCATAGCCAATAGGTCTCGCCTTTGGGATCTTATAAGTGTTTAGCCATGCAACAGTTGCTGTTGTTGCACCAAGGATATTGTACTGCATAACGAAATACTTATAAGGTCCCAAAGGCGAGACCTATTGGCTATGCCAATGCTTGTTATGTATACTTTTACCGTGCTGCTGTACAAAGTGGGTAAAAAATCATTGACAAAGCCAATAGCTCTTATGGGGGCGACTTTAACAATGCTTGTTTTTCTGATGGGTCGGCAATGGTTCGGGTGATGGGGCAAAGCAATAACACAGGAAAGGGGGCAAAGGGCACCAGTCAAAACAACAGTACAATCGGGAACGGGGCAAAGCAACAACGGGCAAGCATAAATATAACAATGACAGGGCAAGCTACAAGGTAGCCTGCAGACACACACATTGCCGCAACTAAAATTTGAAGAAGGCACCTCCATGGGGAAAGGAAGCAGTAACTGAGGCATGCTCCTGGGTGAGGGACAACTGCACAAAGAGAAAATGAAGCAGGCACTTTCTGACCAAGACAATGAGAATGTAAATGATCGCAACTAATGGTTGAGCAATGGGTGGGCTCGAGCCCCCCTGTACGTAAACAAAATTCCTTGCAAGCAACAGAGCATGCTCTGTCTCAGACAAGACCTTACAAAAAGGTAAATTAAGGGAGACGTTTTGAAATCATTTAGTTGAAGTGCTTCTTTATAATAGGACACCGTTTCTTGATTAGCAGTATGCAAAGTTAAATGTATACATAGACGGCCTAAAAATCCACCTGGACCTTTTGATGAATGTTCTAGGTAAGTCTTCAAATGACTGATGGGTTGGTCTAGGCAAACCCTGCTGTTACTCAAGCTAAACCAGACAGACACAAGCAGTGAGGTAACATTAGGACTGATTTAGAGTTTGCAGACGGGGTATTTGTCGCAAACTGAACAGAGACCCTGTCGCTCGGTCTGCCCTCTTCATTTAGAGATTGGCAGACATTAAGGTTTCCACCCATGGATTTGTTATTGGCTCCTTCGACAGAAAGGTTAATCCAATGGAGTAGGGGTGTCATTGAAGTAAGGATATTGCACCGTCCACCCTATGGCCCACATGCATCAATCTCGGCTTTTGCGACTTCTAAATTGCGATAAAAAGCGATTCGCAATTTAGAAATCGCAAAAGCCTATGCATGATTATTTTTTAAATATTTATGCAATTCGGTAGAAATCGCTATTTCTACCGAATCGCATAAAAAATGCGATTTTGAAATTGCGAATTCGCAATTCCCATTCATTCCTATGGGCCAAAAGGCCCATAGGAATGAATAGGAATTGCGAATTCGCAATTTCAAAATCGCAAATCCTGATTGCATTTCAAGGGTGGTGAGGGGGGTTCAAATGAACCCCCCCTGCACCCCTGAAATGTATTTTTCGCATCATGTTGCACACACACATGTCATGTCCTAAGGACATGTGTGTCTGTAACATGAATACTTTTAAAATGCGTTTTCTGTGTTAATTACACTTTTTGCAAATTTAACGAGTAGTTCAACTACTCGGTAAATTTGTCCCTCTAATTGCGAATTCGCAATTTCAAAAGTATTCATGCATTGCTTTTAGGAAATCGCAAATTTGCGATTTCCTAAAAGCAATCGCATTTTTGGAAATCGCAAAAATGTTGCGATTTCAAAAAATGCTTGATGCATTCCAAAAAGCATTTTTGGAATCGCAAACGGCCGATTTTAAGGAATCGCACCGTTTGCGACTCCAAAAATGCTTGATGCATGTGGGGGTATGTGAGGTGGACGGTGTAATGTCTTATTTGTATGTCCCTCGCCACATTGGAAAAAACTGGTAGTGAAGGATAGAAAAAATAATAAAAATTAACTTTACACCCCGGGAGAAAATTCTTAGGGGTTAGCGGTCATTTGTTTTTAGTTTTTCAGAAACAAATACCTGTTTTTGGAGTGTGCTTCGGAAAACCAAAACATTGGGAACATTTGGTGGACGGCCTTCTACCACACCTTTTGCACATTGAAAGGAACTGCTGTGACAAGCACAATATCTCCAAATGATAAACTTGCTCACTCCATTGTCAATGGCAAAGCCCTGCTCTGAAGATGAAGGGAATACTAATTAAGGGGGAAACACAATAAACACAGTAAAAATATAATATGCATTTTTCAGTATCAATTCCAAAATGAAAATTTCTAAAAACCAACAAAAAAATCCGAAGGGATACTTTAGAAAGCAATATCCTCTTCTATAATTAAAGTCTATCCTTTAGAGGAAGCTACATTGGAACAGTTAGGCACTCATTTGGAGTGGTCAGGAAAAAAACCTGTTATTACCCTGTTCTGAAACTACCAGGGATCCCATTAATTTTGGGAGAGGAGGAATAAGGGCATTGCAATTTCTGGGGACAAACTTGTGGAAATTAGATTTACGATGGTAATTCCTGAATGTTTTCTCCAGTGTTTCACCCTCTACGGATGAATCGCTATGGAACAATATTATTCCCACAGACTCATTGTAATGGGGCCAATAACTCTTTTTACCACTTTCTTTCAGGATTATCGAGCTACATTTAAGAAGGGCCTTAGTGAGACAATAAAATTGTTGAGGGGCAAGTGGGGCCCACTAGGAGGATGAGGCCTGCTCGGACAGCACCTCAGGTGGATTGGTTGATTTGGTGCATCAGATCGTGAATTCTTCACTCTTTCTTAAGGCACTACAGCGTGTGGTTTCCCACCCACGGGTGACATGGGTACATTTGGTTTAAAGCACTAGCGATGAATGTGAAAAACAAGTTTTTGTAGCCCAGCAAGACACTATTCAATGTGTAATTGACACAAAGGATCGGGGGCACTGTGGACACAGCAGAAAACCTTATTTCGTTATTCCATTATATACATCAGGGAGTATAGCAGCTTCCATTGTCTAAGTTATGGAAGATGGCAGCCTCCATGGACTAGGATGGAGTCGGACTGTAAAGACTTTACATCAGGTGGGTCCCAGAATACAGTTCATGTTTTAATTCTGATATGCCTCCTTACAGCACGTCTGGCATTAATATGGCCTTGTTGCGCAGATGGATTCCAAGTAACTTCCAGCCTTAGATTTGAGGATCAAAATGTAGACCAAAGCCTAATTTGTCTTGTAAAGCAGCATCTTCAGTGATGCATTTTTGCAAGTGTTGCAAGTGTTACTGTTTCCAGAAGGAATATTTTAATATTTTTTATGCCAGAGGATTTTGTTGCTTGAAGGCTGTGGCTGGATGTCTTATCAAACTGGACGTTTGCTGTCGTGGATATTTAGTTTGTTCATTTCCTGGCATGCAGTATCTCTGTGAGATAATTGGAGGGGGTGTATTCTGTAGGAGAACCACATTATCTATTTGGATTTGTGTTGTATGGGGGCTAGAAGCACTGTGTAGTGTGTTCTTTTGTAGACTTAGTACACTGCTGTTTCGTATATTGCTGGTGTGTTGGACATAGGCACTATAAAATTACTTTGCTAAGTCTAAAATAAAGGATTGAGTTGGTAGAAACATTTGAGGAGGCACATCTGCCACTTTATTGTTTTTCTGACATGAAAAGAAAAACAACTATGTGTGAGTCTGGGAAAGACTTAGGGCCTGATTACGATCTTGGTGGACATGGTTACTCCATCACATACTTGACGGACATCCCGTCCACCAAATTACAATTCCATTATATCTTATGGAACTTGCAAATCGGTGGATGGGATATCCATTACGTTTGTGATGGAGGATCTTATCTGCCAATATTGTGATGAGGCCCTTAGTTTATTATCCCTGCTCACTGTCTTTACGGCACGTGATGGCTTCTAAATATTCCAGCAAAGGTCGTTTGTAGAGCCTGCTGTTCTGCACAGTGAGGATGCACATCACTTTAGAGCTCACATACATTACTCCTGGCAAACAGGTTGTGACATTTTGGGACTACTGATGATTATCTATCTCAAGAATAGTGGACTGGGAGGATGCCTTATGCCAAACAATAGGACCTTGAATGAGCAGGGACTTTTACAATTCCCCTACTTCTGGCCCTAATGAAAAAGTTAACCTCATTCTTTTATGTGAAAAAAAACTAAAGCAGAGAGCAACTTGATGTATCTAATAAATTCAGCATAATATAGGTAGAACTCCCTTCTTCTCTTATCTCACGAGAAAGCCTGCCTCAGACAAAAGGCTCTTCTGATATCCTAATGTAAGACCCAACGCCTAAAAAACGTCGGAATCCAAGGAAAAGCACTGGAATGGATCACCTCGTTCCTCTCCGGAAGAACCCAGAGAGTCCGCCTTCCACCATTCAAGTCAGAGGCCACTGAAGTCATCTGCGGCGGACCCCAAGGGTCCTCACTCAGTCCCACCCTCTTCAATGTTTACATGAGCCCCCTCGCGGCCATCGCACGCCAATATAACCTCAACATCATCTCCTACGCCGACGACACTCAACTGATCACTCAACTATCACTCACCAGAGACCCTAACACGACCAAAACCAACCTACACGAAGGAATGAAAGAAGTAGCCGAATGGATGAAGCACAGCCGTCTGAAACTGAACTCAGACAAAACAGAAGTCCTCATCTTAGGTACCTCCCCCTCCTCCTGGGACGACTCTTGGTGGCCAGAGGCCCTTGGAAAAGCACCCATCCCGACGGACCACGCATGGAACCTGGGCGTCATCCTGGATTCCTCACTCTCGATGAACAGACAAGTCAACGCCGTTTCTTCATCTTGCTTCAACATTCTTCGCATGCTCAAAAAAACATTTCGCTGGATCCCTACCGAAACTAGAAAAACAGTCACCCATGCTCTGGTCACGAGCCGACTGGACTACGGAAACACCCTCTACGCCGTCACCACCGCAAAACTCCAGAAAAAACTACAACGCATCCAGAACTCCTCAGCCAGGCTCATATTAGACATCCCGCGTAAAGAACACATCTCTGATCACCTGAAAAACCTCCACTGGCTCCCCGTCAATAAGAGGATTACTTTCTGGCTCCTAACCCACGCACACAAAGCACTCTACGAAATCGGACCTGAATGCCTCAACACACGACTATCCTTATACACCCCCTCCCGCCAGCTACGATCCTCCAACCAAGCCCTTGCCACTGTACCTCGCATCAACAAAACCACCATGGGAGGTAGATCCTTCTCCTACCTAGCAGCTAAAACTTGGAACTCACTTCCCACTCACCTTCGCCTTACTCAGAACCACCTAGCATTCAGAAAGCAACTCAAAACGTGGATATTTGACAAGTAACTCCCCACCCTTCTTCAAGCGCCTTGAGACCCTCTGGGTATGTAGCGCGCTATATAAATCTATTGACTTGACTTGACTTGACTCTTTTTCTGGCCAAAGTACCTGCTCATGCATTTCTTCCACATTAGATGGATCTCACTAACACTGTGAAAAGTTCCTTTAGACCTCTTCTTTTTTAATTATATGCCTGCTTGCAAATTCTTTTATCCATTTTAGTAGACAGTGTGAGGTTTAAGACACGAGCAAAGGTGTTAGTATCATGTTTGCCTTCTATTTAGGCTGACATATTTTTATTGTTTTTATTATGACTGTTGCTATAAAATAATTGACACTTAACTGTGGAAGCTGACATGATTTTCTTGTCTTAGTTATAGAAGCATTTTATCTATATGTAAATCGGGATACACATTAATCGCCGTATTTGTTTCATCTCGTTGATGCTTTATTGTCTGTGCTTTTTTTTTCATTTATAAATATGAGATTGAATCAGCAATCGAATACTATAAAAACCCAGGTAGTTGACCATAGGTAGGGGGGACTTAGTGCTAGGTCTATGATGCCAGAGGTCATGTCAGTTTGCAGCAACAACCAGCCTCAGTGAGAGGCATCTCCAGGAGTAGTGCAGAGAAGCAGCCTTCATCCTCGCAATGATTGTTATTCCCAGGCAAAAGCTGTGACAGAGAAGAGCTAAACAGCAATTTTGACAAAGCGAAGGTATGTAGTGCAATCCATCTTAACACAAACTTAATGTATTGGTTTGCTGTGTATTGCCTCTGCTAAAATTTAGCATAGTGCTTAGAAGCAGCTATATGGTGTTAAGATGCTAGAATCTTACTAACCATGTTAGGAATGTTCAAGTTGTTTTTCCTGGCCATGTCATGCATTGCTGCATTTATTATCTCATTCTGTATGGTTACAGTTCATATTTTGGGAACTAGACTTGGGGTTTAGGGCCCGATGTAGGTAAATCCCATTTACCGATTTTGAAATACCGAATCCTACCGAATCGGTATTTCAAAATCGGTAAATGGTATGTAGGTCCCAACATCTGGATTCGTTACCGAATCCTTAACAATTCTTTATTTACCGATTCGGTAAATTCCGAATCGGTAATGCCCATTCATTCCTATGGGCTTTGAAGCCCATAGGAATGATTAGGCATTACCGATTCGGTATTTACCGAATCGGTAATTAAAGAATTCACAAGGGTGCAGGGGGTGTCACTTTGACACCCTCTGGCACCCCCAAAACAGGCACAGGTGCCATGTGGCAGGCATACCTGCCCTAAGGGCAGGTCTGCCTGTCACATGACATAGGTGTGCATGCACACATGTGCATGCACACCGGAATCGGTATTTTACCATGGATTTGTATTCCATGGTAAAATACCGATTCTGTAAGCCATGTGCAGAAGGTACATTGCCTACCTACATTGCATTTTCGGTAATTTTACCGAATCGGTAAATATTACCGAATCGGTAATTATTTTACCGATTCGGTACATATTACCGAATCGGTAAAATTACCGATTCGGTAATGATACCGATTCGGTAAAATTACCGAAAATGTGCCCCTACATCTCAATAGCCCTTTACCGATCGGAAACGGCCAAAAATCGGTATTTTCGGCCGATTCCGATCGGTAAAGGGCTACCTACATCTGGCCCTTAGACATAAATATTTTAAAGTACAGCCCCTGTTTCCTAGTGCAATTTTGAGTGTGTTATTCAGTTATGAAACAGGATTTGAAGTTACACTAGGTCCCTAAACACTTCTAGTGGGACTGATTGTGACCAGAAAACACATCCTACACAGTACTGCTCAGTGGGTTGCGTAGGGGTTGTAGACCAACTGGATTTCTAATTTGTATTAGTGCATTATAATATGTCCCTACACAAGACTGTAGGAAATCTGACACCCTGTGGCCCCACTGTTGTATTGTACAGCACTGCCTCAAAGCCACACACATCAATCCTCTGCTTAGAGCAGGGGTCTCCAAACCGGTCCTGGAGGGCCGGATCCATGCCAGATTTTTAAAATGACTACATGTATCTCAATGGGGATATCCAAAAAATCTGGCATGGATCCGGCCCTCCAGGACCGGTATGGAGACCCCTGGCTTAGAGAATCAACTTTGACCCTTCAAATGCTGAGAACTGCTACCTCACCTTTGGGCTCCCTTTTTGACCCAAGGTCATCAAGCAATGGGTCACTGACCAACTAAGCCAACATTTTTTTTAAATCACTTTCTTGGTATGTTTTGACCTGTTCTCATGGCTGATCAAAGTGCAGAACGCATGACATTAATGGGTATGGGACGGCCAGCATTAAAATAATCAGATCGAGAACATAAGTGATAAACCATTAGCACGATAAAGGGTTCTAAAGAGCTATTCAGTGCTACTAGCATAACTCATAGTTTTGAAATGAGCTTCTATCTCACATCTTCTCTTCTCTCATATCACCGCAAAGAGCTGCATACAATAACACAATAACTGCACTTCGGTAGTTATCCTATGGAAACATTTTTTCCATAGGTTCAAAGCAAAGAAACCACTCTTCTAGTCGCACACCCACACAGCATAAGCATGCCCCTTAAAGGAATTGCAAGTGCTGCACGAATATTATAATACTGTACAATACCATATACTCTGCATCTTTGGTGAAGCTCACCTCCTCTTCGTCTCCTTCTAGATCTAACAGAGGCATTGAACACAGTAGACACTTTTGTTTTCCAAGGCACTCTTAAAATAGGGTTGTAATTGAGGGAACTGACATGAAATCGTTTCAATTTTATCTTTCTCATTACATCCAGCTAGTAAATATAGGTAATACCATTTCGGACAATGCCCTCTGGGTTCAATTCTATCACCCACACATTTCAATGTCCATGTTGAACCACTAAGTGAACTACTTAAAAATGTTGGTGCATCTTTTCATTTTTATGTCGGTGACAATCCTATTCTAAATTGTACTCAGACACATTTATCTCCAATATCAAAGTATCCCTCCATTGTGTTAAAAAATACGTGGAACATAAACATCAAATGCAATTTCTTAAAGTCTGAATTTCTTGTTCTTATCTGCAATCTGTCCCTGCTAATAAAGATCATTGGCTTGAAACCATCAAACTGCCGCCTATGCAAAAATCCCTGAGATTCATGCTTCACGATGATCACACATGAAAAATGTGATCCAAGCCCTGGCTAAATCGGCTAGATTGCAACAGAAGTTTAAAAATTGAAAACACCACTCTGCAAAGGATCCCAAACTGGAAATTGGAGCCAATGCAATTCATGGACTAGGTAATGGTTCAGTACTCAACATTGCTCTCCAGATAAACAGACTTGCCACACTTACAGTTGTTGTCTATACTGCTATCAGGTTTCTCACGAACACCAAAACCACAGTTATATCACTGTTGTTCTTTTCTTTCTAAAATGGCTCCCAGTTGTAGCACAATGCTCCATAAGCACTGCATGCTATGTACAGAGCTCTCAATTGCATCACTTTGCTGTTATCCAAAAGTTATTTATGTGTGGAGAATCATATAACTTCCATTGCAAAAGTAAAAGAGACCTCTCCACTCCTCCTTTAAAAAAAAACACACACTACATAGATCCTTCTTGATTAATGCACTCAGAATCTAGAAAGCTTTCCCTCCTACTATCAGAAATGCCCCTACTTTGCCGATCCTTAAATCACTCTTAAGGTCCTATTTCGAGTTTGGCGGTGCGGTGCTGGGTCCGCCTCACCAAAACCCCGTCAAACCTGTGGTGAGGTCGCACCCTAAAAACAGGCACAGCAATGGGAACGCCAAAAACAGTTCCTGCGTGAAATGGACTGAAAAGTCCATGCTGTGCAGGAACTGGTGTGCATTCACACAGGGGGGCACATGTTGTGACCCCCGTGTGCCTCCACAGGGGGCCCTATAGGGCCCCCACTGCGTCCTCTCCACCAGGGTTTACATAGAGGAGGAAACGCCTGTAAACCCTGGCAGAGGGGACACTGCTAATATGCTTGACGGGACTGCAGCAGTCCTGCCAAGCATATGGATGCCACCTGACTGCTGCAATACCACCAGGGAATGGTGGTTCACTAGCAGCTCTGGTGGCGGTGTGGCGGTCTCTCCGCCCATTTCTTAATAGGGCAATGGGGGGACCCCCACTGATGTGCCCCGAGAGTGCCGGTCCGAGGACCATGTAATCGAAACCTTAGAGCACTCGCTTCTTGAGAAAAACTTTCTAGGTAACTCTATAATAGAGGTTTGCAAGCCAATAAATTAGCAGGGCGAGGGAAGACAGAGCTGGGCTGATGGTGAGGCTGGCTCTAAGAGTCAAAGAACGAGCCGAGCCCTGAAAATAATTGGTACATAAACTGTGCAATGAACACCATATAAAAATATAATAAAGACTCTTCACAATTCAAACAAGCATTTGCAATGCAATCGGTCTTGGCTTTCGGATATTATATGTATTTAGCTATGGAGCACATTAGCCTGTTTGCTTAAAAACATCTACTGTTGTTTAACATGGAGAGAACGTAAGCACCAAACTGCACAACACACCAGATATGGGAACACATGAAGAGAATGTTATCTATCAGTGGGAAATTGTATTGTCTAAAGCTCTGTTTTTAATATAAAATCATCCCCTTCTGTGGTCATATAACTGAAAATACAAGATTTGAAAAAAATATTATCATCTACTGGTGCTCATTGAATACAAGTTTCTGTGACCTGGAATCTAGGGAATGCTAAAGTGATTCTGCTATTTTACTGACCTCTGCTGGTCGTTTTCTAACAAGAAAGTTAAATAGAGGCAGTTGCCAGAAAAATGAAAAAAAGAAAGTCCTGAAGTAGAAAGCAATTCTGGTACTTTACTGAACTCTACTGAACGTTTTCTATCAAGACAGTTAATTAGAGGCAGTTGAATAGGCAGAAAGCAATTCTTGTATTTTATTGACCTCTACTGTTCGTTTTCTATCAAGACAATAGAAGCAGTTGAACAGAAAAAAAAGTCCCTAAGCAAAGTCAGAAGCAGGCAAGTCCTAGGACTGATCTCCAGATCCCACAAAATACATACAACAGATCTTCCAAGCAGCGCAAGCGCTGTCTAGGCTCGACCTAAAAAATAATATGCAGTTGTACAAAGATCTATATTTACTTTTTAAAAACATAAAAATAAGTTTATTACGGATAACCTTGTTTTCTATGGGGTTCTATTTATGGCCTTGAATCTATTATTTTCTGTGGGATGGTGCTCCAGTACTGGTGGTTGGCCATCTGTGGTGCTGAACATTTACGGCTGTTCTAGGTCCTTTATAGCTCTAGTAACTTTAGAAGTTGAATTATTAGCAAATGACCCGGTAGCACTTTTCAGAATCCAGGTCCTCATACAAAAAAAAAAAAATAGCACAGGGGATGAAAGGATGAGCAGAGAGGAAATAGTAGACATCATGCAAGTGGTTGGGTGCATGAAAAGAAGGACAGAGAGCAACGGAGGAAACTGTATGAGAGAACTGTGGGGGATACAAAATAAAGAGTTCATGGGTAGTGGCTGTGTGACTAGACTACGGAGGGAGTTTAACAGTAGGAGGTGGACGGAGAAAACTGAAAGTGAGTAACAGAGAGCGGTGGGGAAGAGATGTCAGGAGGATCAAGAATGCACCTGCTCTCTCACAGTCCCTTGCTCACTTTGCCACTGGATTCAAGCAAGCCGGGCTGAAGACGGCTGGAATGCCAGAAACCGGTCCTCAGAAGCTTGTTTCCGGTCCAGGGAAGGCATGGCTTGGCAGTTCGGGCTGGACTGTTCCCATGAGGCACAGGGTCAGACTGATTTGCATATACCCATGTCTGAACTGGGGTGGCAGAGTGGGCTAAAGAACGGTGATGGATCAAACCCAGATCTTTTGACTGGGTGTGAGTGTTTGATTGGTTCAGATGCTCCGTCCATCACCACCCGCTTTTGGCCGCCATAAGTGTGGCAGGGTATGCTCAGACCTGAGTCCCTTGCTCACTTTGCCACTGGATTCAAGCAAGCCGGGCTGAGGACGGCTGGAATGCCAGAGACCGGTCCTCGGAAGCTTGTTTCCGGTCCAGGGAAGGCATGGCTTGGCATTTCGGGCTGGACTGTTCCCATGAGGCACAGGGTCAGACTGATTTGCATATAGCCATGTCTGAACTGGGGTGGCAGAGTGGGCTAAAGAACGGTGATGGATCAAACCCAGATCTTTTGACTGGGTGTGAGTGTTTGATTGGTTCAGATGCTCCGTCCATCACCACCCCCGTATGTACCGCTACTCTCTCACACGGCGCTAAAATTGAAAGAAAAAAGAGCCCCCTAAAATCAGCAGTGGAGGGATACACCTCAATCAATCAGAACTGTGAACATGAAATGATCCTAGGAGAGGAAAGCCATCAAATCAAGAGCATTGGAGACAGACCACAAAGCCATTTCCTCATAAAGAAGAGGCTGATCCAAAGACCACTCTAAGTATATGTAATATTTAATAACAACATGCTTGTGAAAAAAGACGTAAAATTAACCGCAAAAACACACAAGGGATGCTAAGGGTCTGGGTAAGGCTAAAGGTTGTCTGCTTACTCAAGTGTAGTGCGTGAAAGACTAGTCAGTGTGAGGAGAGAAGGAGAAAATACCCATCAGCCCACCCGTTGGCGGAGTCTCATCATCTGGGATTTTTTCTGTAAACTGGTATCTACTAGGTGCCTCACTATAGATATCGTGAGGGATCCTAGTGTCAGATCCACCAGTGATAGAGAGCCAACAAGCTGTGGTACTAGTGCTGAAGGGAGGAAGTTGCAGTGCTCAAAAAGGTGTGTGAAAAAAATTAATAATAAAGAGTGATATTTAAGATTGCCTATTATGGTGCCAAGACATAGACTTTATTAGGGGGGGTCACCATAATGGCAAGATTAAAAAACAGAGTGTAGATAGTGTGTCAAAAAATACTACTATCAGTAGATGGAACTAAGTGGTCGACATGTTTCAGCCAATCATGGCTTTCTTCAGGACCTGTTAATATTACACTACTGCAACAGTGAGCACAGAATAAACTGTATTCGTCCAAAGAAAAACAAAAACCAGATTTACCATGCAAAGAAAGTGAACCTACCGTATGTTGGATACTATATGGTAGGATAGTAATGTCATGGTTAAAAGAGTTCTCTCCCAAAAGTTAAATGGGGATGGCCTCACCTCGCCTGGCACTCGCTCAGGTTGAGAGGCCCGCTCTGTCCGTCGGTACCTCCGGCTCCCTTCTGAGCAGGGCCGATAGTAGTATTTGTTGACACACTATCTGCACTCTGTGTTTAATCTTGCCATTATGGTGACCACCCCCCTAATAAAGTCTATGAAGTCTATGTCTTGGCACCATAATAGACAATCTCAAATATCACTCTTTATTATTCATTTTTTTCACACACCTTTTTGAGCACTGCAACTTCCTCCATTCAGCACTAGTACCACAGCTTGTTGGCTCTCTATCACTGGTGGATCTGACACTAGGATCCCTCACGATATCTATAGTGAGGCACTTAGTAGATACCAGTTTACAGAAAAAAATCCCAGATGATGAGACTCCGCCAACGGGTGGGCTGATGGGTATTTTCTCCTTCTCTCCTCACACTGACTAGTCTTTCATGCACTACACTTGAGTAAGCAGACAATCTTTAGCCTTACCCAGACCCTTAGCATCCCTTGTGTGTTTTTGCTAGTTAGATTAGGGGATAGGATGCAAGCAGGTCTTTAAAGCTTTCCCCTTAGACCCTTCTCCACGTTGTGTTTTTTGTAAAATTAACAGCACCAACATTTCTCCATTTATGGGAAAAAAATATTAAAGTACAGATCACTAAGAATCATTTAACAATAGTGTTTATGTTTACATCCGATTCCTAATAAAATCCTTCCAACTTGGAACCTGCCTCTCTTGCATAGACAGCCTGTGCCATGAAACAAGTGAATGCGTTTAGGAGTTCAAATGGCATGAATTATATCTTCAATCGTTGCCACTGCATGGTCACTGCGAAGATATGCCAGAGTGGTGCCTATTTGCACCGCGTAGGCATTTAGCACTATATTGCATTTTTCAGGGAGATGCTATTTCGATCCACTTCTTTTTGCCACTGTTGCTGTTCATCAGCAGGAAAAAACAATATTTGTATTTTATCTGCGAAGAGCATGATTTCTGCTGTGGCTGACGGGCACTGACAGCCATGAAAAATAAATGAAGCGAAGTAGCAGCCCTTCACAGTGTGTAATATGGTGTCACTCCAGTGCAAATTAGCCTCCTCTTGGCAGTTTCTATGATCGGGTCCATGGCTCTGCAAATACTCAAAGCAGCCTCGCAAGAGACACATTTAGCTTATTCAGACCTCTACCTTCTCGACATTTTCACTGTGTGAGTGGAGGGGGCGGATCGTCGGAGGGGCGGAGCTTTGTGCCAAGCACTGTTTGTGATGCACTTCTACCTTATCCTAACACTCATAAACAAGGAAGATTCGTGAAATGCCCCAATGTCACGTGATGCAAATCGTCATTGCTCCACATCGTGACGTCGCTCCTGACACTCCAGGTTCCTGCACGCTCTGTTCCTGCCTCTGACACAGCCGCTCAAGGAATCACCACAGTCATGCTAAGAAATCCTTCACTGAACTGCTGCCTTACGGTAATTTGAGTGACAACACCAGCAGCTAGCTCCCATTCCTCATGTCATAGAGACTTGGTTCTCATCTCTGGCAGTGGCCCATGCATAAAATAAACTGTTTTAATCACTGTAGAACAAGCAAACGAGTAAAAAAAAACAACACGGCACAAAATACTAACACCACACCTGCGTCAATACAATTTACTCACTGCACGAACAAATCGGCCTGGAGCTCAGAACAGCCTTAGAAGAGACGCGGGAGGGCAGGAGCGTGACGCCGTGAGCGTGCACGTTGGCGTTCCCTGCTGTTCGTGCCAGTGGCGGCGCCTGCAGTCTTCGCCCATTTCTTGGAAGCGCGTCTTAGAAGCGCGTTCACAGACCGGAGTCTGCTCGTGCACCGGTCTGTATCACTTGGGGAAGCAACACAACAACAATAAGGCTCGCTGGCGGCAGCGCTTCGCGCTGCAACGTCAGGCGAGCCCTAAAAAGGAATATTTTTAAAGTAACAATTTTTAGCCATGAACTTCAAAATATTCTTGCCCCCAAACTCCTCACATTACAACAATGCCATTAGTGAAGTAAGAATGCATCAAAACAATTGGTTCACGCGGGAAGTATGTTGAGCTAAAGCAGCATAACAACACAGACAAGAAAAACTATATCAAAGTAATAGATAAGGAAATTAAATTTGATTCCCTTGCTAAAGCAATAAAAACACATAGATTTATGAAGAAAAAAATACACAAATCGTAATCAAGACTACGATGCAAAATTAGAGTAAAAAATCACATTGCACTTATTAAAGAGTCTGGTGCGAGCAGGAGCAGAGATAAGAACCTAGAAAAAACAAAAATTCCCTTCTCCAGTCAAGACCTTGATTATTGATTACTTATTCAGTAGAATTGAAGCTTCATATATAATCTCCAGAGAGCCTAAAAAACATACTAAACATTAGATTTCAAAACAATTGTTAAAGTTCAAATATATCCATCGATCAACTTAATTACACTGAAACTGGGATAGAACAGTCCTTTTGCCATAAAAATTAATATCTATGGGCCATATGTATCAAGGCCTAATGGGTTCGCAAACGCAGAAATTCGCAGAATTTTGGCGTTTGCGAAGTCATTTTTGCAAAATGGTATGTATGAAAGAATTTGGGTGCAAAATAAGGAATCGCAAAATTTGCGATTCCTTATTTTGTGATTGCATTTAAGGAATCGCAAATTTTGCGATTCCTTAAATGCAATGCATTAAGCAAAAAAAAATTCTAAAATGCCCTTAAGGAATTGCAAATTACCACCAACTTCTAGTTGGTGGTAAGTTGCGATTTCCTTGAAAAATGCACATTTCAGCATTTTTCAAAGTGCCATGTGACGCACATACATGACCTTAGGGCATGTATGTGCACCACATGTGCACCCATACTTATTTCAGGGGTGCAACAGGGTGTCCTTTGGACACCCCTGCACCCTTGAAATGATTCTCAATTTTCGATTAGGAAACTGCGAATCGCAAATTGAGAATAAATTCCCATTCCTTCCTATGGGCCAGGAGGCCCATAGAAATGAATGGGAAAGTATTCCTTAATTGCGAATTGGCAATTAAGAAATATCAAGAAATCGCTAAAATATTGCGATTTTCTTGATACATACCAATTAGCGATTCTGAAATAGCGATTTCTTAAAAATCGCTATTACAGAATCGCTAATTGGTATCTTGATACATATGGCCCTATAAGTGTGTGACAGTTTTTTTAGAAACTTTTATTTGTTATAGTCTTCTTTTTGTTCTCTTTACGAAAACCCATTAGTTAATTTAAAAATACATAAGCATTTGCAAATAGTACACAAATTTCAATTTTTCAATTCGAAATATACATCAAATATCAAAACAATTTAATAACACATAATACAAATTGATTAAATACTTACAGTTTTAAATTTAAAAAAGGATTAAAAACTAGTGTCAAGTCAAGTCAAGTCAATTTTTATTGTATAAAATTATTAAAAATTATTACAAAAACATTTCTAAAGTTAAAAACACATATGTAACTATTACTTATATTAGAGTCTGTTGATCATATGAAGAATAAAATGAAATATATTTCAGTTTTTTGCTATAATTCCCTGTTCGGCCTGCTGTAGGAGGGATTGGGCTTCCATCATATATTTAACCCCCCTACATGCCAACATAGGAGATGAACCATCTAGCCATCGAATTACTGCTTGTCTACATGTCCGAATGTTCAATTTGTTAAAAATGTCCTTTAAAAGTCGTCTCCTCAAATCATTAAGCGCCGGGCAAGCACATAGTAAGTGAGTTAATGATTCATTTTGATATCCACATAGACGACAGTGAGAGTCAAGGTACCAATTTTGCCAGGATGGTAACAAGTCCTTTGAAAACTGTAGGCCTAATCGATGGTTTATATATCTTTGTTTTAGGAACCTATTAAAATGACTTTCCAGATACGTCTGTGGCTTTATCCCGGAGTATAAATTTATCACGGTCCACCCGTGTCGTCGTTTTGCTATACTTGTTTTATCTTCCAGATAGGATTCCCATTTGACAGCATTGTTTGTGATTTTGTCAAAGGTATTTCTATCGGGCATTGAGGCCCAGGTTTCTTCAATTCCTATACGGGTCAGGGATTGGGACAAAAAATCTCCCCAACTATTTGGCACGTGTTGTTTCTGCTGAGTGGCGATTTCTTCCCAACACAGGTTATCCAGTGAGCCTTTTTCTGACGTTCGTAATTTGTGGCAGAGTTTCACAAAGGTTCCCATACTGCGAAACTTCTGGTTCAAAAGGCCAAATTCTAAACGAATCTGCGCCGGGGCTGCCGATTTAGGGAGGTTTAGGGTGGCTTTATATATCTTTGTTTGTAAAATATTTAACAGACCCGCTTCCTTACCACACCAGGTGACCAATGCATATGACAAGGTAGGTAGGGATTGTGTTTTCATCACTTCCAGCAGATGTCTGTAGTTTGGGCAGCTTAGTTGTTTTTGCAATTGTCGGTATGCATAGATCAAGGACTGTGTTTTTGCTTTTAGATCTATTTTGTGTTCTTTATTTGTTTGGCCTCGCCCCAGTTTCAGACCTAGGTACTTATATGATGTTTCCTCCTTTATTGGGGTACTGTTTGCGAACCATTTGAATGCTTTCTGTTTTGGACCCACGATGCGGACCACTTTGGTTTTGTCTTTATTTAGTTCCAAGCATTCGTGTTCCAAGTAAGTTACCAAGTTGTTAATCATCCTTTGCAGGCCTATTGGCGTTTGACAGAACGACAAAAAACTAGTGAACAAGTGTCGAAGCGGCGTTTCGGTGAAATATGTAAAATATCATCATCTTCATCAGTACAGTTTTGGAAAATTCAAATTTAATCGCTAGAAAACAAGCAAAAACAATCTTTTAATATTATATTTGCTGTGGCTTATTCCTAACAGGACATTCTATATATAAAGAAACTAGCTATCATTGTGTAAACAAACATTTAATACCAAATAAATTCAGTTCTACGGATTATCAATTATTAAATTATTTAGTCCCTAGATTAACTATCAGGGAAATTAACTATCTAGTCCTCAGATTAACAACAAATCAAAGGTTCTGGTGCAATCAGGATCAGAGAAAAGAAATACATTTGAAATAATAATAGACTGCAAGTAAAAGACACTAAGGGCTGTAAGTACAAACATTAGGAATACCGATTCCTAATTGCTCTTCTCTCTGAATCCAAATTAGGTAATCAGTGGTCCGAATGTATAAAACTCCTTAGAGTTTCATTAGCGATTCCTAGTGGGTTGCAAGAAGATTTACCTCATGCATATTAATGAGGTAGGTCGCAACTTGCAACCCACAGGGAAATGCAGCCATTGCAGGGATGGTGGCCTGCTGGGGACACCAGACCACCATGTCGGTGATTGCTTTTAACTAAAGGAATATTCTTTTTTTTTTACTGCAGCCTGTTTCCTTTAAGGAAAATGGTATGCATTTAAAAATTAAAAATTAAACTTTGCAGGTTAATTTTCTAAGATTAGGCAGTGGTCTGTGGTAATACTGCCTGCTCTTAAAAAATATTCATTTAACATTCTCAAAGAGAAAGGAGTCCCCAAGGGCCCCTTCCACCTTTGCGAATGGGTTTTTTAAACTGGTGGTAAAGTATTACTGTTTTGCAACCGGAATTCAGTCGTAAAATAGTAATACATAACAACCAGATTCAGTACTTGGAAGGGACCTAAACACTCCTCTTCCCAATACCGATTTGCAAAATGCAAAATGCAGTTCGTCAACAAGTTACAGAATCGCATTTTGTACATTTAAGAAAACATTTTTCCGGGTGCAAATGACCCGATTCTGCGAAACTGCCTTTTGCAACCTGAAAAATGATTTGTACATGTGGCCTTCAATGTAAAAAAAAAAACAGAATTGCTGAACTGAGTCAGCATTTCAGCCCTTATGGTGAAATTGACCAGGGCCATCATCAGGACGGATTGTCATAAGGACATTTAGGAAAAAAAACTGAAAGAATAGAGGAAACAAAGAACTCACATATTACATAGTGCTCTTAGTGCGATAAGTAAAGGGGATTCACATTAAAATAAAATATTTGCACAAGATCACACAGTTTGGTCAAGCGCGGAAGCCGAAAGAAAATCCAGGTTTTCTGACATCACATTGTGCTATTCAGCATCCGATAGGTATTTATTTTCATCTCCTGTTTTACCTCAAACGTTTAAGTATTTTCTTTAATTCTTAGAGCATTATGCTAGAACGTGGGTGGCAGGGCGAAGCCACATGAAAACTCAACTTGTGTTGGGCTCGAGGGTCCAAGTGAACCCCGAACATCTGGCTCGAGCTTTCAGTGGCTCACCCACCTCTACTGTATACTTGTGCTGTCATGCTACGCCATTCTACGAACCTACACATTGTCATTGTTTCCGTGATGTCATGTAATTGTCTGATGCCGTTGCTTCTTACTTCTTTTCCTGGCTGTTGGACAGCATAATTGCATTATGTCACGTGCATTGACTATCCATATTATTATTGTTTGAAGGCTCAATGCCCCTATTATAACTCATGTACGTACAATCAAAATGTCATTTTCAACATTAACTTTATTTCATTAATTAATGAAAAATGCGACTATATGCTATCACATTCTATAAATCATTAACTTGTTTGTTATTAACCTGTAAAGTGCAGCGCCAAGGTACGTAAGTGGTGGAGATATGCGCTATACGCCACCCCTTAACTGAATATGCACAAACAACATAGACTGGTTTTCTGTATCAACCTGCTAAGTACAGCCCATGAAATGCTGAGAATTTAACCCTGACACGATTCTTCTTCCGTCACTTCCTCCTTTAATGCACTGTGACATTTACATAGCCTCACACTTATGATGAGGTCAAAAACACCCCAGTGTATATTAAGCTCCTGGACTCCTTTCCAGGTCCTGGTGCAAAGGGTGCAGGTTTACATAGGCCTCTCTTGGGGGTAACTTGGAGGTAGTAAAGCTGGGAGTCCTGCTCTAATTACTGTGCAGCACCTACAAGGCAGTGGATGATGGCCCAGGAATCAGGGTCAGGTGGGGTTTCAGTATTCACATAATGTGTGCGTCATTGTCATAATAGGATCATTTGGCACTGAAGGGGGTGATGGGCTCCTCAATGAACCAACGTGGACGTAAAAGAGGAGCGTGGCGATGGGGACGGCTTGAGGGGCCCATGACGTCAAAGTAAAAGGTTAAGGGCAGAAAAGGAATGATATTTGTCTATATACTACCACCCCGTCGCGTCAATGCCACCCATTGTGTCAAGACTCCATTTTGTTCAGTGTCCTCTCTACTGTTTTATGCACATGGTTAGTTAAAATACCACGTGAGTAACCTTGTGAAATGCATGACAAAAGTGACTGAATGCTATTCTACGTTCAAAACTCTGCTGTGACATTACTAATCTTGTAAAAATGTATGGCAGGTAAGTGAATGCCGCCACAGTCAATATTGTCTGCCTTGTTTTCACAGTGCCCGCAGTTGCTGAATTGAGTGTGTGCTAAATTCTGAAACCCTATTGCAGGAGGGAATGACACTAGGATGCCAGGAGAAAGGACGGGACATGGATCACCTGGCAGCCAAACGAGTCCTGTCAACTTCTTATTACCAACCTCGGGATACCCAGACAAAGCTACACACTGTTACACTGTATGCATGACTTAGCACTGACCCAGGGGGAGAGGGAGGGGACTGGGGCTGTTTTTACTTCTTCAATGCTTATCTTTAAAATAAGAAGTTTGTACACAGCTAGTGCTGAGGCCTCCTGATCTGTCTCATAAACTTACTGTTGCGTAATCGTGCAGAGCACTTGATGAAAACCTCAATAAAATCTGTTTAACAAAAAAAAAATGCCACTGTTATGTTTTATTTCTTAGAGAGTGCTATAGTGCTACTCATCCCATTGAAGAGGGTCAGAGCGCTTTACATCACACACACACATTATACATTGAAAACAAACCATATGTGTGTAATCCAATGTACAGTATGTGTACCATAAGACAGTAAGGGTTACACAACAAGGTGTAGGAGCCACATGCCATTCATAGCTCACTGTGCTATATTAGAAGGGTTACAATTTATGAACAGTAAGAAACAAAAATATCTCTGTATTAAAAGCAGTAACCCACTTACCCATTTACATAACATTAAAAGCTTTCATCTGTGTGATACATAATGAGCTTTTTTAGAGAACATATTAACCCTATATGCTACTTTGATTCAAAACTGGGAACCATTATTATAATTCTCTGAGATTTAATTGCTACAAAAAAGATCTCGGCAGCAAGTACCTTGACCCCAGAAGAATAATTTAAAATTCAGACTTTGCAACCAATTAGGCAGACAGATTTACTGCTTTATTTTTTGGCACCAGACCAGGACAAAGTCAAGAGTTCAGGCCGACCGCGATGGAGCGCAGGCCAGATACAGGGACCCACTGAACAAAAGTACCTTAGTTGTGATTGAGTTGACAAAGATGCGATCCTGTTCCTGCAACAGCGGCAATGCATCAATTCTGCTCTCAATGCATCGGTTCCGCTAGAGTAAACACCTTAGGCCCACTTCCAAGGGTACAGGACTGGGGAGGCACACTAGGTAGGGCAGACTCACAGATTGCAGAGTCCAAGTGTTTGAGCAGGCTGGTTGTAAGTCTTTTATGTCCCTGAGACTTCAGATCAAGAAGCCAATCAGTGATCACTTGGAGTCACTCTGAGTGCAAGTGATGCAGCCTCTTATAACCTCACCCAGGTTAAGAGAGAGCAGTATGGCAGCATAGCAAGGCAGGAGTCCAGCAAACAGCAGTGCAGCAGAGTAGCAGTCTTTTAACAGTGCAGCAGTTCTTCTTCCTGGCAGAGTGGTCACAGGTCCAGAAGTGTACTAAAGTAATGGTGTCAGAGGTCCAGGACTTATACCCACTTATGCCTTTGAAGTGGAGGAGACTTCAAAGAAAGGTTTCTGCCCTGGCTCCAGACTCACTACAGGGACAGGACACAACCAATTTAGGTGTAAGTGGGAGGCTGTGTCCAGCTCCTCCCTCCCATATCCCAGGATGACCCATCAAGTCACACCTAAGTTCCTTTGTGCGTGTATATCTAGAGGCAATGCAAACAGCCTAGATATCACCCAACCCAGCTTAAATAGAGACAGGCAGCAGGCATCAAATGGGTAATGTAAGAAAATAGTTCAAAAACAAGTGGAGAGTACATTACGTTCCACACACATGTCGTGCAGATATGTGTCTGGAACGTAATGTTCACTCCACTTATTTTGGAACAATTGAAACATGCTGTTGAGGCGTAGCATGAACAAGCCTGCACACAATAATTTTGCCAGAAGAGTATACTTCAAAACAATTGAACAAAGTTGAAAAGGAGTGCATTCTACCATTGGTAGGCCTGGCATCCTTGGCGTGGTTTCCCCCCTCTTTTTGCCTCTGCCTCCTGTATTTTTGTTGTGTGCTGGATTTTGTTTTTGCTCATCTGGATGCTTTGGGTACTTTGCCACTGCTGATCAGTGCCAAAGTTCAAGTGCTCCTCATGTAATTTGTGCATATGGATTGGTGTTTCCATGATTGGCTTGTTTGACATATTACTAGGTCCCTAGTACTGTTCACTGCATGTGCCCAGCGCATGTAAGTAAACTGCTGCTAGTGTGCCTGCAGCACTGATTGTGCCACCCACACGAGCAGTCTTTCAAAGGGTTCTCAGGCCTGCCACTGCAGTGTCTGAGCGCAGTCTCCACTGCCATGTCGACCTGGCAAGTGCACCCACATTCCAGGCCCTAACCTTCCCTTTTATTACATGTAAGACAGCCCTCAGGTATGCCCAAGGTGCCCCTGTGGGCAAGGTGCAGTGTATATGAAAGGTAGGACATGTGATGGTGTGTGTGACATGTCCTGATAGTGAAATACAGTGTATTTAGTTTTTCACTTTCAAAAGGCAATCAGTCTCATACAATAGAATGGGAGTTAATTTATAACATCTTAGTAAGAATAACTTTCCATTGGGACAAGATGGAAAGATGGAGTTTAGTATGCCTGAACTCTGAATATAGTACCACTTTTAGAAGGTGGGTATTTTCTTGCTTAGCCATCCTGTGTACCTCTGCTAGTTTTTGGATTGACTGTCTGGCTTTGGAGTGGCAGGGGCTGGGGATGCATTCTCTTAAGACAGCCGGGGGGCGGGGGGGTTGCGGTGAGTCCTGCCTTTCTTGGATAAGTCAGGGCTGGACTGAATAGACCTGGGTTGCATTTAGAGTAGGGGATGGGGATTTCCTTGCACCTGAATGGGCCTGGACGGCCACCTACTGCCAGGAAGCTGGGCAAAGTGGACAGAACTGGTTTGGACTGAGCACAGAGCCTCTCTGCCACAAGAGAACAAAGAGAAATTGAGTATAAATATTGAAGACCAGACCCCAGAACTTTAGAATACTTCTGGACTCAAGAGGAACCTCAGCCAAGGAGAAGAGCTGGGAAAGCTGAAGGAGAAGTACTGCCCCTTTGCTGTGTTCTGTCTGGGGTTGGCCTGCAATGGCTGTTTCAACCAAGGAGAGGAAGAAGACGAAGATCTCCAAGGGCTTAAATTAGAGCTTACCTCTTGTTCTGAAGTCTCAGAAACCCAAAGACATCACCACCGGATCCCCTGAACTCCCTTGCTGGGAGTTCTGACCTGCCAAGAGGTACCTGTTCCTGTGTAGGGCCATTGGAGGTTGTTTCTGCTGCTGGGAGCTGAGAAAAGAGAATCAACTAAAGAAGCTTGATGCATCTGTATCCGTATCCAACACAACGCCACCGTACAGGAAGAATTTCCACACATCGCCACCAAGCCGCTGAAGAAACCGACGCATCGCCTGCCTGCAGCCGGAGAAATCACCGCACACTGAGTCTTGTGCACCGCTGTCTGGAGTCCAAGATCACTGCACTGACTCTGATGGAGGCCCTCCTGGGTGGCTGTAAAAACAGACGCATCATGGGAGATGAAGAGATCAACGCAGTGGCGTTGATGCTGCCGTATCAAGTTCAGACTCCTCCTGAATCCCCATGCATCGCAGCAGGGTGCCAAGTCTATAGCAACACCGGGGCTGCAGTAAGAAACCAATGCATCAGGTCCCCTCACAGTAAGAAACCGATGCATGATTTACTCTTCAGCAGGAACCAATGTATTACCTTCCCTGCATGCCAGTAAGGAACCAATGCACCCCTTCCCTGGAGCAAGGAACCAACGCATCCCCTCCCTTGGAGCAAGGAACTGACACATCACCTTTCCTGGGTGTAAGGAAACAACACATCACCTTCCCTTTGGCTGTTTTAGCTTATGATTTTGATGCATCCAAGGTACTTTGTGTTGCAAGTGATGCATCTATAGTTTGCCATGAACGAACTGTTTTTACCTTTTAAAAGTCATATGTTGATAACTCTATGTTGGAATTTTTTTCGTTTTGGTCTTGTTTGGTTTACATAAAGATTACTTATTTTTCTAAACTGGTGTGGTGTTCATTTATAGTGTTTTCACTGTATTACTGTATGTGTGCACAAATACTTTACACTGCCTCTGAGATAAGCTTGTCTGCTTGTGCCAAGCTACCAAGAGGGTGAGCAGAGGTTGGGAATAACTCCCTTATCCCGACTAGAAGGAAGGGTCCCTACTTGGACAAAGGTGCAAACCATTGCAAACGAGAGACCCCATTTTTAACAATCATTTTCAATAAGGTAGGAAAATGCCTGATTCTTTCTAAAAGTGGCATTTTCAGAATTACACTTTAAAATCCAACTTAACCATAAATTGTGATTTTAAATTGTGATTCGAGATACACAACATTCGGGGGTCTCATCTCTTCCCAGTAGGAAGTTACACTTATAATAAGTATTGAAGTAATCACTATGTTATCCTATGGGAGACATAGCCCTTGCAGTACTGAGCAGTGACTTTGGGAGTATTTCACTACCAACACATGCAAAATTTAAAAGTACATGTCCTGTCTTTTAAATACTTTGCACCCTGGCCTGCGGGTTATATAGAGCCTACCTTAGGGGTGATTTATATGTATAAAAAGGGAAGGTCTGGCACTGGGAAAATGTTGACATGGCAGTGTAAACTGCACACACAGGCTCTGCAGTGGCAGGCCTGAGCCATGGTTAAAGGGCTACTTAAGTGGGTGCTACAATAGGTGCTGCAAGCCCACTAGTAGCATTTAATTTACTTGCCTTGGGTACAAGGGCTACCACTTTACGTTGGACTTATGAGTAAATTAAATATGCCAGTTGGAGATGAACTAATACTACTGTGTTTAGGCGGGAGAGCACACTCAGTTTAGCACTGCTTTGTAGTGGAAAAATGCACAGAGTCCTAAAGCCAGCAAAAAAGGGATCAGAAATGTGGAGGAGGTATGCAAAACGTTGGGGGAAGACCACCCTAAGGCTGTCAGGCCTTACAGTGGGCTTAAGATTCAACATGCCGAATCTTTCTTAAAAAATCATAAAAGTATTGAAATGTGTCAGTGTCTCCTGCCCTCTGCTGTTCTACTTGTGAAGCATGGCTATTAGCACTTGCGCTGCATGAGTTTGATTTCCATAAAGTAATCATTCCAAGGCTGTATTTTATGTTTCCCCTGGGAGAGAAAAATAAGTGTTTTTTAAAGCATCAAGCTGCACAGGCTCATGCATTATTCAAAAGGCCTTTCATATTTCAGAAGGCCTGACTCGCATCCAAAGGGCTGACACCAGTGAAAATGATAGGACAGAAAGTCAGAGGCTGTTAGACTGCGGGTAATAATTGTCAGGGCGCTAGGAAAGATGTGCAGAAAAATATATATCCATGCTCAGATTTCGACAGCGAGATACATCTTTTTTTATATTGCGATATCCTGAGTTCCCTCGCTCTTTCGCTAGACCTGTTACATTCTCCCTGGACCTGTTAGTTCCAGTGCTTAATTTGAGCTGGTGTTTGCAGCTAGAGCCCACCAGGCCTTGTTCTCCTCATCAGGCTATGATACAGAACAAGAGAGAGAAAAACATAAACAGAAGAAAGAAGGAAGAAGAGAAAAACATCAATATAGTGACAAAGGGAGAAAGTAGAGATGAAAAAGAATGTGCAGGAGTAAGATTAAGGTACAGGGAGTGTCTGATTACAGATTAAAGATTCATGAAGAGGAATCAAGGCTATGCAGCTTGGTATTTGGCACCACAATCTTCGGCAGTGCCGGTTGCAGCTTCTGAGTAAAGGTTTAGACTCCGGCGCTTTTTATTTTAGAAATTATTGGTTTCTCCCCTTAGATGCATAAGACCTCATAGTGGAAAACATCATGTCACAACCAGTAGGGTAAAATAGATTGAGAACATAGAAAAAAAAAATCTGACACAACCAAGGGACCTGCACAGCTAATCAGAGTTGGCAGCAAAGGGTGCACTACAAAAAAAGAATGCCTACCTCTCTAAAGTTTTTATCCATCATCGCACAATGGGCTACATCAAATAACACATTAACTACACCCTGGTGGTCATCACTTGTGGAAGCACTTATCACAATGGCGTAATGCACAGATAAAACCCTTCCAACCACACATACAGATGGTTTAGTGTGCTACCCTTGTGTATAAGCACTTTAGCCCCCACTTAGGGGTAGTAAGCACTGTACAAATGCTACAAATCAATACAATATGCGAATCACCCATGGTAAGATGAGCTTTGCATGACAGCCACCATCTTGGAAAGTACAAGCCATGCTTCCACATGTTTTTTACCTGTTGAGTGTTGGGAGACCTGAGGCTTTCAAATGTGAGGTTCTTATATCGCACAAGAGTGTAAGGTCGATAGAGTTGCACTGCATGGTTAGATTTCTTTATTCAGTGGGTTCCGGTGGTTTGAACTTTCTAATACTTCCCATTTACACTTATTGTATTGGTGCTTCACAAGGATGTTCGATCTTAAAGCTTTTCCTTGTACCAGGAAAATACTTCATTGCCAGATGGCATGTGCCATGGTTCACAAAGGAAAGGAATATACTACACGGGACAGGTGTTGTAATGTATCCCTCAATCTAGATAGGTAAGGGATTTCAGAGACACTTGAAAGACCAGAAGACTGTTGCTGGAAAACAATCTTGATTCATTTATTTTCTCATTCCTGTACTTGTTACAGGGGCCAACTTATGGGGATGCTGAAGATCTCCAAAATCTCCAAGAAAGGTGACCTGGGTAACTGTGCAAACTGCTTCTTCTGAGGAATATCTCTTCTATTTCCTCTAGACAAACTGAAGGAACAAGACGATGCTCAGTTGCAAGATCAGCAAGATGGCTTTGACAAAGATAGATTCTGCACAGACAAGATTGCAACACTATGCATCATCATTAAGCAGTTGATGGAATGGAACTCCCCCCCTCTATGTCAACTTCGTCGACTATAAGAAGGTATTCAATGGCCTGGACGGAGAAACCCTTTGGAAACTCCCCCATCACTTTGGTGTGCCAGATAAACTCATAAGAATCATCAGGAACTTTTTGGAGGGAATGACCTAAGATAGTCCGTGGAGGACGATGCACAGAAGCTTTATAAGTGGGGAGTGGAGTCCGTCGGAATTGTTAGCGCTAACCTTTTCTCTTCCTGATGGTCATAGGCTGGATAATGAAGAAATCCACTGCAAGAAGAAGAAATGGGATCCAGTAGGCAGCTTGGACGCAGCTTGATGCCTTTGACTTTGCAAGCGACCTGGCCTTACTCTCCCATACCTATCAGAAGATGCAAGAGAAAACCAACAATGTAGCAGTCACATCAGCACAACATGACCTTAACAATCAAAGGGGAAAAACCAAGATCCTCAGGCTAACACGACCAGCACAACTGTATTCACGTGTGGAGGGTTTGCACTGAAAGAGGTTGAACCCTTCATTTACCTGGGCAGTATCATAGACAAGCATGGTTACACAGACACCAATATTAAGGCAAGAAACAGCAAACCATGGGTTGTTGTCATTCAACTAAAGATGTTCTGGAGCTCCAAGGACCTAACACAGCAAACCAAGATCAGGATTTTTAACACCAATGTAAAACCGGAACTTCTGAATGGAGCAGAAACATAGAAGACAACAGTGCCCAACAAAGTCCAGACCTTCATCAACACCTATCTGAGGAAAATCCTCCAAATCCACTGGGCAAACATCAAAAGAAAAAATTATAAAATGTTATTTTCATCTGCCCTGAAGGTCAATCTGTTTAAGAGGACTTTTTATGGCTGAGTCATTCAGGATATTGGCATGTAAATGTGGGGATTGTGCTTATCTCCATTTTTAAAGACCCGGACAATAATAGAGGTGGGCCAAGATGGGGGAGGTCCTTCCCTAACTGCAGCATTTAGTGTCTGAGTTAGTATGGAGCCCAAATTTCCATATCATTATTAGAGTTTACATAGAGATTGGGCGGAATTCTATTTGGTCCCGACGCCCTATTCTTTGACAAGCTCAATATGCCCCTTTCAACTTTGTCAATAGTAAATGTTCATTTGGGTGATCCCTCAATAATTTTCCTAATATCATAGTCAGGGGTACAAATGTAGCTCCCTTCAAAATGAGACACCCATCTATCAGAGATAATATGGTGGCATAGTGATCCGGAGTATTCTGCAGAAAAATACGGCTTGTTAACAATGCTCCAGATTGTAAAGCTGCTCCTCGGACAATTTGCTTGCTATAAATTCTCCTAAGCTTAGTTTCTAATTACATTCTTACATCTATTAAGTCCAATCTTATATGTGATATGACAGGCTGCTATATGAACAGTGTCTCTAGACTAGTATTTCAAGGGTCTCTTTAATCTGCTAAGTGACTGGGAAACCCTTTGTCAAACCATCTCGTTACAGACTTGGCCTTAAGTACAGGTAGCAAACTAAGCTGATCTAACGCTTTCTGAGAAATGCTTACAAAGGCCCCTAGGATCTCACTGTAAAGGGATTCAGTAAAAAAACTCATTTAAACAGCTGAAAAGCAGGGTCCTTTTAAGATTCTCTGGATCCACCAGTGTCCAACCAAATCTCATACCTTGGTTGGTCATTTCCCACTTGTTCAATTACCTTGCATTTCCGCTATGGCTGCTTGAGACCATCCTAAAAAGAGACAAACTGGGTTGCAATCACTAACTGGGGTCTGCACAATTTTGATGTCGTTGTTCTTAAAAAACAGGATGAGAAACCAAAACAAAATCTATTATGGAGGTACATCCCCTTGCAGTAAAAGTTGGAGGGAGATAAGATGTCTTCAGAGAAGACCATTTTATCAAGTGAATTAACAAGATTGGACTCACTTATAAAGGTATTTAGCAAATCATATTTATACCCTCTAAGGACCTACATCTTACAGTTTTTCTTGGAGCAATCTGGTATTTCTCACATAGATGAATGTTAATGTCCCCTGCCAGAATTATAGTAGCAGCTATATTATTTTTACCCACTAGCCTTCAAATGAAGGTGCCCAAAATATGGAGATTAGTCAGTTTGCTTGAGGGAGTGTTGACATTATAGAAGTTCAAAAATGTTCGTTTTGGAGCTCAAGTAGGAGAAACTCCTGTGGGAAACTCCTTAATATTGCTTTTTACAGCTAACACAACAAAAATTGCCAAACCTCCTCTGGCCCTACCCAAACTAGACTCACTTGGAAGTACTGTAAAAGAAGCGCAGAGGAAGGGCAAATTAAGATGAAAGTTTACTGCCTTTCGAGTCTTGATAGGCCTGTAGAAACCAAAATGTGGGCTGCTGCACCAGGCTTGTTGAAGTTTATCACCACTCAATCACCAACAGATTTCTTGGTCTGTTTTGCAAAGCCAACTCACCCATCTTACCATGTTGATCCAATCAGAATTATTGATCCCCAGGGTGAAATGCATCCCTATTGAGTGCATATTTTATTTTTTTAAGTTGCATATAATTTTCTGACAAATTAGTCTTCAGAGCTGGAAAATTTCTTAGGGCAACCACATAAGGAGTAGCCTATGGAGGTAAATTGATAGTAACTCCTAACCTTGAGATGGGATGCTGGCATAGACCAGAGCCAACACACAACTGAAGGAGAGGCTCAGGCTTAGTTGTGTTTACTCGAGAGGCCTGTGATAAAGATTGCATTTGTCAGTCGTCTTGTACAAAAATTTAATTTGACACTGAAACCCTCTCGCCCCCACCTGGTTGACTCCGGGCTAAACTTCCTGCTGGATGAGTCCATAAGACCTGGGTCCATAACTGAAAGGAGAACCTCTTGCTCAACATTATCAGACTGGTTATCTCTGTCCGAAACAGATTATTCGAGGATAACAAGGTGATTGTCAGAAGTCTCAAATAGTCCGTCAATAAATGGCTAACACCTGAGATAAAGCTTATCTAATAAGCTATGAACCTTGTTATTATCCTAAGCCTCTGAAGAGCTATCTGAACACATAGGGTTAAATAAAGAGCTTTTAGATCATCTAGCGTTAGAAGCTGGCTGTTTCCTTTTTTTCCATCTTCCAGACCTTAGGTGCAGGTTCTGAAATTATCTCTTCAGAAGAAAGCGTTGTCTCAGGGCAGCCCTGATGGCCTACGGTTAGAACCTGCACAAAGTTGCCAACGCTACAGGAAGCCTCTTCACTATGGTTCACCGACAGGGCCTCTAAAACAGAGGCATTCTACTAGGCGGCCTAGAACTGTGTGTGCTGTGGGAAACCTAAAGGACAGGGCTAGGCATAAAACTATCTTGTCCAACATGTACATGGAGTGCCACCTTCTCCTTTACATAAGTGATCGCCTCACTGAGAGCCCCCACTGCAGAGTCCTTCATCTCTGTAAACCCAAAAGATGTGGCTTATTTTTTTTTCTACATTTAGCCAAATCTTCAGGATCCTCGAAGATCAAGTTTGACGGAGGCATGATCCGGTCTCACACGGCATGGACGGGTGCAGATGTGCCCTCTCTTGACCTAGTCTTTGCCTGAGCATAACCCCAGGTGTGTCCCATGTCACAGGAGTCCAGGGTCTGCTTTATGTGCTAGCCCAGTACTAAGAGGAATCAGGTGCGCCTTCCTGTCTGCAATGACTCTTGGGCAATGTAGTGATCTCAGTCTCCTCCGGGCAGTAGATGGGTCCCGTGCTGCAGGAGTCCTGGGTCTGTTTTTTACACCTGCCCGCTACTAAGAGGAATCAAGTGCGGCCTCCATGACAAAATGACTTGTTGGCAATGTTGTGATCTGAGCCTCCACTGGGCAGTTGATGTGTCCCGTGTTGCAGGAGTCCCGGGTCTGCTTTATGCACCAGCCCTGCTGAAAGGGAAGGGGTCCCAGTGAGAATTAAATAATTCAATGCAAATTAGATCAAATCAGAAAACATTTAATGAGTCTACAATGTTTGATTCACATTATAGACAAACCAGGATATAGTATCCAACATTACTAACTTGAAAAGGTTGAATAGTGCCCCTGAAGGTGGGGGGAAGGTGATAAAGTGAGGGTAGTGCAGGTAGGGAATAGTGACAATAAAATCAGATATGTATCTGATACATTTGAAATTCAATTGTAAATGTACAAAGTGGTCATTGATCCAAACGCATTATTCCATCAATCACATGCCCCACAGTAATACATTGTATGTAACATTAGTGGATAGGGGGCTGGAGCAAGAAGGAGAGTTGTTGACGTTTCGACCCCCAGATAGTGCAGGAATCAGTAAAGCCCTTGCGGCGGGGTCTTCATCAGGACGTTGGGGGGGGGGACTAGCAACCTATTAATGTCAATGATAGGTACAAATTACTTGCCTATTTATCACGATGCAATAGCTACATAATTAAAATAAACACACCATTGGAGGGCCTACCTATTTATTCGGTGCACTCTGTCACGTGATTACATTGAAAACCTCCGCGAGAAGACCATGGCGTCCTGCGGGGAATCCAAACACTGTATACATTATTTTGGAAAGTGGTCCGCATGTGCGAATTAAGTACATCGGGACCATAATAGAGAATCAAAAATTCAAAATTAAAAGACTTACACTTAATGATATTCGAGCAAGGAAGCGCTGGCTTACCAGAGTTTATGAATCAAGTAAAGTTCATTAATTCAGCAAGCCCTCTTTATACAAGTAACAACTTAATCCCTTACTTATCCAGATACCTCGTGTGATTTCCAGTGCCCAGCGTCCCCGGGCCAGCTTTCGAATCTTGCCTTAAACGCGAGTATTTACAAGCAAAGTGTAAGTCTTTTAATTTTGAATTTTTGATTCTCTATTATGGTCCCGATGTACTTAATTCGCACATGCGGGCCACTGTGCGTATTGTTTGTCTATGAACTGGGTCTCTCAAAAGTTTGGGGTTGAGGCGGCAGTGCAGCAAACCTCTTCTGGATGTTAGGTTATCTCTACCAAGAGAGGGCTAGATGTGCATGGTCAGAAATGGAGATTTCATGCATAGATGGAGTGTCCAATGCTTGGAGGATGGACTAAGTGACCTGAATGTAGTCAGTCTGCGAGTAGGTGGAGTGGACATGGAAATAGGACTTTTCGACTGGATGTGGGGCCAGGTGTACGTTAAATCTAGCTGAGTTCACTCCATTGTGTTTGAGGGGCTGTGTGGCATCGAGCACTTTCTATCATACCCTGTGGGATTGTCCCAGAATTTTACTCTACTGGGAGGCTGTCATGGAAACAATCATGCAGGTTTGTGGACCCACTATTCCTCCGGAGCCCAAGAGATGTCTTCTCAATATTTGGGAGCCCGCAGATCCTAATCATGCAGCTCAGGACTGGGCGACTTTAGGTATGATGCTGGCTGAACTAAATATAGCCCAAGACTGGGGAGCTCCCGCCGTCCCCACAAACCGACAGTGGTGTACCGGCATGGATACTGCAATGGTGGCAGGGAAGGCAGTCTTTATCCACAGAGGGTGCCCCAAGAAATAGACACGGGTGTGGGGGAAGTGGAATGCTTTCAGAGGGAATGTACTCCGCCGCTTGAAGAGTCGGATCTGGACCTGAGCAACTAAGGCACAAAATCTGAGTTACTTTTATGAAAGCTGTCATCACTGTGGGAAATTGATGGGGGGCATGGGAGAGAATTCAACATTGCAAATTTATACAGATGTTATTTAAGTGTTGGCTCAGCCGTGTACTCTATGTGTACCTGCAATTTCAGATTCCTGTACTCAGTTGCGATTCATGTAAAAGAATAATACAAATATTTTTTTAAAAACTCTAGCTCAGTTATCTCTTTTTTTTGAGGAACACAAACATTACATCCGTGCCTCGGTGGACACTGGATCGTGTATCATGCTTAGGGTGCAGTGACAGGCTGAAGTATCCCCTGACTATGTCCAGTGGCCGCTTTCAATTGGCGTGATATTAGTGCAAGGACGTAAGGGTCTTGGGCTGTATTGTGAGCACATATGTTGAGGAGTGTAAGGGTTGTCTTTCGCCAAGGTAACACTAATTTCACATCTCACCCTTCTGAGTCACTGGCAATGTAGGAAAGTTTTTCCCCACTTGTGGCTTACACAATATAACCACCCCTGCTGTCTTGGTAGTAGGTGAGACCCAGTATTGATGGCCCCCCTGGCCTTGAGACACCAGGGAGGGGGCCACCGGTCGGGCCACATCGTCAGTCAGGCATCATAGTCAATCCGGCCCAAGAACTCCTCTGCCACATGGGGGAGAGAGCCCTGGACACCACTTACCATGGGTGTGGGGCGTCAACGGCAGGTGCAGGCGAGCACAGGGTTAGTTCCAAACCCGCAACCCCACTCCATCAACAGTCAAAGTCACAGTGATTCTGACTGGCATCAGTCTATATTGTGTAGACAAATCGCATCTCTATCTCAAAGTTTGCTGAATTTGCATTATTTGACCTACCGACGCAGTCTTGTGATGAAATCGTCCATTGATTTACCCTTTTCTTGACATACATTGATGAAGGTGTACCGCTCATAGTCGACATTCTTCTTGAGTAGGAATCTAGGGGCCAATTCACAGAACTAATCTGAGTCAAAATCCTAAATTTACTAATTTTGGTATTCACAGAAGTCATATAGTAGTTGTAAAGTTAGGATTTTGTCTTAAGTTAAGATTTTGTCTTAAATTAGGATTTTTTCTTAAGACCAAAACTTAGGACAAACTTAAGTTTAACTTAAGTTTAACTTAAGACAAAATCCTAACTTAAGACAAAATTCTAACTTTACTACTACTAAATGCCTTCTGTGAATACCAAAAGTAGTAAGTTCAGGATTTTGGCTCAGATTAGTTCTGTGAATCGGCTCCCTAGTGTCAAATACAGCACATATGGATGAGTAGGTCTGTAATTGATTGGCCCATCACTCCTGAATGATTTTGCATATCTCCTTTCCGTTGAGTGAATTCATTGTGGCTAGGACTTGTTTCTCATCTTTTTTCCCCAGAGCCTTCTATGAATTCCTCAAAGTTATCTAGCCACTGCTTCCAATTCAGTTGCAAGCTGTTTCTTGATGGGAGGGGTAGCTGGTCTGGGGCCTGTGATATGGTGCTGACCTAGTTTCCTCTTTAACAACATTGTCCCTTTCGTTCTTTGGCTTTGATTTGAGATTGAAGTGTTTTGCTTCTCGTGGCATCGTTTAGCTTCTACGAATTGTGTCTGTCAGACTTTGTTAGCCCTCCTGGTTCGATGGTGGTATTTTCACTTGTTTCAATACTGTGACTGAGTTCAGAATGGCTGCCCCATGGGCTTGAATGATTTTCTTAGGACGCCTGACTTCGGCCACTGGCCGCCTGTTAGACTTCGTTGAGATTTCTTGGAAAGCCTGACTTCAAGATGGCTGCCATGCTAAGTACACATGTAGCATGTGGCTACAGTCGTTCGGATTTCTTCCGCAGCAATTTTCATAATGCAGCTATTTTAAAGTTTTGCAAAGGTTTATTGTTAAATGACAGATATTCCTGGGACCATGTGATCATGTTTGGTCTTCTTGGCATGCATGCCACCCTTTCTTTAAGAGTTTTACTGTGCTGTGATCTGTTGATGTTCAAAGCATATAGCCTGAAGTGTGCCAAGTCATCTATTTTGCGTAGGGGAGCTCGTAACTGACCTAAGAATTGACAATATTAAGCTTGAATTATGCAAGAAGACTAATTCTGCATTTAGCGCTATTACTTAGTGCACAAATGCCCCCTTGCATCCAAAATGCATGCAAGGATGTATTTTGCGCCAAGAAATACCGCTAAGTGCAACAGAAAGCGAATAGCGAATAGCAAGTAGGAATAGCTGCTCGCGCTCACTAAACATACTCTTGTGGTAGGATTTTCCCCCATCTTAATACCGGCAATTAGCCCTATTTTCTTAGTGCAAAATGCATTCTCGCATCCAAAATGAATGCAGGGACCTATTTTGCGATGAGAAACAGTGCTAAAGGATGAAGAACATGATTAGCAACTGTGAGCAGCTGTCCATGCTCGCTAAATGTGCTCTTGCAGTAGGATTTTTCTCCAAAATGACTCTTAATTACGTAAGCATGAGCAATCACTTAATTATCTGTAATTCAAAGAGTAACGCAAATTACTGAAATTACTCTGATTACTCTGGCATAATCAAAATTCTGCCCAGGCCTAGTTGTGCACTGCACTTGGTTTACTTGACTCCATTATTGTAGGGGTGCATTCTTCTTCGTCAATGTAATGTATACCTCGATTCAGACCAGTCGGGATTTTTGAAGGGGGTTCGTAGACCAGATGACTTTTGCAGGGAAACGTGTCTGATTCAATTTTTTTCTTGTCCCTAACCTAAGTACAGGGACCTACTCATGAGGAGCTAGCCTCCACATGTCTTATCTCATCTCTTCCGAGCAGGCCAATCCCAATGTCCTGTCCGATTACACATGTGCATCAGGTTACAGCTATTGCCTTGAAAATTATGGGGCAGATTTACAACCCCGTTGCTCCTCTTTTACGCCGCCGTTGCGTATCTTCAGGGACGCAGCGGCGGCACAAAAGATTTGCCATGATGCGGGGTATTTACAACGTTACGCATCTGGGAGATGCGTCACGTTGTAAAGCCCTACGCCAGAAGGAGGTGTTCCTGCGCAGGGGGAGGCGTTCCAGCGCAGGAGCGCCTCCTAAAAGTGGCTTAGTGAAATCTACAAGATTTCACTCAGTCAATTTTGGGCCAATGCTGCGTCAAAACCCTGCGCCTGCTTGAAGCAGGCGTAAGGCTTGACGTAGCATTGGAAGAATAGGCCACCCCAGAGCATTGCTTCAACTGCGCCGCGCTTGCGACGCAACTGCTGCAATGCGCCACCTTACGGCACTGATGCGTCCCGCATCTGTGCCATTTGTGCCCCATGGTGCGCCGCATTGTAAATGTGGCGCATCCATGGTGGTGGCGGCATGGCGCACAATAACTGGTGCATCCCTCGGGCTGCGCCAGTTATTGTAAATCTGCCCCTATGTGTATAAAGTGCACATTGCTATTCCAGTATCCACATTGCCACTGCATATAAATCACACATTTCCATAAACTTGCATGCAAAGACAAAGTCTTGCTAGCTTTTACAGTGCATGAACCAAGCATTGAAAGAAGACATCCCTGTACCTGCACGGTTGACTCTCCACCAAATGCTCACCGCCATGCCAGCCATACTTTAATATTCACCCAATCTGAAAAGCACTATTGCCATGGATTCCCACAATCAACAAAGCAGACCTTGGCAGGCCAGCCACGTTCCATTTTGACCCGGTATATGAAGTATCATTGTCATTTGCGGTTGAGAAAATTGGAAATTTGTGAGGGAAGTCAGTAGGAAGTGTCAGCAAGTAAAGCCTCTAAAGGGAGAATCAAATGAAGATTCAGACAGGTAAGTGAGAATAGGTAAGCCCAAGAGTCTAACTCTTTCGGACAGGAGAAACAAAGAGCCTCAAATTCTTTGAAGGAAGGGGCAGCTGAATCTTACTAACCCAGCCATACACAATTAAGACATACAATTCTTTACAGTGAAGAACAACTCATGGAGGGAACCAATTAGGATCAACCATTTGATGGTAACCCATTGTCGGCTCTATTCACAGCCATCATACCAAAGAAGTCTCTGCTGCATCACATTCTACAGATATCTTGTAGTGGGATGATCGATTTTGGTCAGTGCGTTCTTTATGTACAGGTACATTATTCCGCTCTCCAAGGAACAGATACAGATAAATATTCACACAGAAGCTAAAATATTGTAGTATATTTTAATTAACGTGCAGTTTTGTAGCTTAGCTCCTGAAAAGAGAGATTGAAAAAGTGCATAGGAGACAAGAGAACATTTAAGCATGAGTCATGAGACCTACATTGACAACTGTCAATGGTAACATGATAATTGCACTCTATATCAGTGCTTCCCAAATGTTTTAGAACCATGGTCCACTTTTTAGCATGACAAACGTTTGTGACTCACCTAGCTTGAATAAACATGAGGTGGGCTATTTCTTAATGTAAATACATCATCATGTGATAGCGCACTGTCATTTACAAACATCACATTCTCCATTGAAATGGCCACTGAATTTGCACAGACAAACATATTTACTGCTAAAACTACAGGGCACATAAAAGTTAATGTGCAGAAATAAAATTTCAGGGAATATTTATAATTTGCGCATCAACAAGTAAAGGTGTCTTGAGTCTTGATTTCTTTAGATCCTATTAAATCTCTGTTTCAACCACCCTTCAGAATTACATAAAAATGTGCTTCATTTTTGCTTTCCGAACTGCTGAATGCATACAGTCATTAGAGGTATTCACATTATGATGTGTGCTACAAAAATGACATCCCACTTCTTTTTCTTTCACACTCTCTGTACACTACAAAAATTGTAACATAATTCACTCTTCTTTCTCTGACTGAAGTGAGAGGAGTTTATAAACATCAATCCCCATGTTAAAAAACATAAATAGAAATTTGTCAGAAGGCATATCCTTTCACGAGTCGCTAAAAGGTACCTTATGACCCACCTGTGGGTGCTAACCCACGGTTTGTGAAATACTGCTATATATATATATATATATATATATATATATATATATATAGATATATATATATCTATATATATATATATAGATATATATATATATCTATTACCTACTGGCGTTCGCCAGTAGGTATATATAGTTAGGATAAATTCCCTATGGGACTTTTGAAAATTCTATGTCTAATAACTTTGGCGTTTGTGGATGGAATCGGCTGAAATTTTCAGGAAAATGGCACATTTTGTTTCTGAGCAGCTCCTGAAAATTTGGGGGGGTTTCGTCAAGGGGGGGCTGAGAAAAAAGGGGGGTCCCAAAACGCGTTTTTTGCATTGAGTTTTCCATAGGGCGGTTGGACTCACTTTTAGCTCGAACGGCTGAATGGATTTGCACGAAACTTGGCAAAATTGTAGGGACTGTTAGCCCGATGTGCCTTTGCTAGGTCTCAATATATGTGCTCCAGTAGTTTTTGAGAAATTAACGTTCAAACCAAGATATATATCTGTAACAGCGCTCTGGGCAGCGATCCGGTCCGCTTACTTTTCGCTTATCGGAACTTTGCGCGCAGAAAGCTGATTGGCTCTCCGGTGTCTGTCAACATTCTAAACAGTCCGGAGCGGACGCCATCTTGTCTCTCGGTAGGATCGAGAGAGAAGAAGAGGTGGAAAACGAAGGGGGAATTTAATGAAAGGGGGCAAGGTATCCCCCTCTTGACCTCCTAGGAATGTTGTTGGGGTTATTAAAGGGTCCCGTGGGGAAAATAAAAAAAAAATGATTTTTCACGGTAGAAGCGCGGCCGCGAACTGGTAGCGAAACGGGAATTCGCCATTTTGTGCTTCGTAAATTAAATTACTAGTTATAAGTGGGTACGGGAGACGTATCCTAATCCCCTATGTTTCCTGAGGGTGGGTGAGGAGGCTGATATATGTTGATACATCTCTTCCAGCGGCTGTGCGTGAGCTTTTTTTTTTTTTTTGCTGCGTGACAGTCCGGAGCGGCCGCCATCTTGTCTCTCGGTAGGATCGAGAGAGAAGAAAAGGTGAAAAACTAAGGGGGAATTTAATGAAAGGGGGCAAGGTATCCCCCTCTTGACCCCCTAGGAATGTTGTTGGGGTTATTAAAGGGTCCCGTGGGGAAAATAAAAAAAAAATGATTTTTCACGGTAGAAGCGCTTCACGGGCCGCGAACTGGGCCGCAAACTGGTAGCGAAACGGGAATTCGCCATTTTGTGCTTCGTTAATTAAAGTACTAGGTATAAGGGGGTGCGGGAGACATATCCTAATCCCCTATGTTTCCTGAGGGTGGCTGAGGAGGCTGATATATGTTGATATATCTCTTCCAGCGGCTGCGCCATCTTGCCTTTTTTCGAATGCCACAATTTTGTCGTGCACGGCAGCCATTTTAGATGCCAGGCTGGTCCCAGGCTATCACCTACCCCTGCGGATGTAGTTTATGGCCCCAGCTGTAGAGAATTCAGACATGCCAATTCTCCTGATTCAGGCGTGTAAGTACTGATTTCAGTGCTAGTCTCCCGCCTCCCGATTTCTGCCAGCAAAAACCCGGGGGCATATTACTAACAACTAGCGATAATTTTTGTCTATAACTTGTTTAGAGACAAAAATTATCGCCGCACATCGGCGATTTTTATCGCAGATAAACCTTGCTATTATCGCAGAAAAGTCAGCGATATTCATGTATTATCGACCTAATGCTCTTAGCCATGTTATCCACCTCCCATTGGATAACATGGCTAAGACCTGCTCAGGGCAGGTGTTAGCTTTTGGAGATATTCGCGCTTAGTGCGAATATCTCCAAAAGTTGGTAATAGAAGGTAGCGATGTTAGGGACTGTTTCCAGTCGCTAACATCTTGGCACGCCACTTTGCATGTCATTAGTGATAAGTATCACTGACATGCAAAGCCGGGCCCAAGATGGTCGCTATCTCCTTTTAGGTGTCACTAACTGGTGTTAGCGACAGCTTGATAATAGGGAAATAATTTTATCTCCGCTTTCATGGTTTTTAAAGCCAAAAAAGCGGAGATAAACCCCCTTGCTAATATGCCCCACGATTCCTTGGGGGTTTCAGCTGATAGGGCTTGGTATTGTGTTACATGGTAATTTTTCCATGAAACGTCAGAGGGTCGATGTAGGGGTTCTAGAAGAGGTGATAAACCATTTAAGCCTCATGAACAAGCGCATGGTCTTTTAAAGATTTCTGAAGTACTCGGGGCGGCGGTGTGTGTGTGCCCTCTTTCAGGAGCGGGCGGGGGGGCACTGCCAGCAACTTGCCAGGTCAGGTAGTGTTCAACACGTGCATCACCCTTTCTCTGCTTGCTATTGCGCTCCATGCTTCGGAAAGGTAAGAAAAAGAACGTGCATTTGAGTTTGAAATGTCCGATCCTGCAGCAGCACACTTCCAAAGCCCACACATGACAATAACCCGATTCAAGGCCCCATTCACCCGTTTTTCAAAAAATAGATAACAGTCCAACAAAGTAAGGTTATAAAACTTTATTAACTTTTAACGATAATGAACAGAACAAAAACTAAAAACATTTAAACATTTATTAACACAAAAAGCAACAATGGTTAGAAGCTGTCTTTTGTGCGAATAGTCCCAAGGCAGCACAACGTGCAGAGTTCTGGACGGCACCCAGGTGATGTCGCCTGGGTGCCGCACTGGTTTAGGGATCCTACAATGCTGCTCCGAAAATTGGCGTGGGGCGTCCCGGGTGGGGCGGGGGGAGGCCTCGTCAGTAGCGGTCTGCTGTGCGAATAGTCCCAAGGCAGCACAACGTGCAGAGTTCTGGACGGCACCCAGGTGATGTCGCCTGGGTGCCGCACTGGTTTAGGGATCCTACAATGCAGCACAGAAAAACAGCGTGGGGCGTCCCGGGTGGTGCGGGGGGAGGCCTCGTCAGTAGCGGTCTGTGTCCAGTGTCACATGGCTGACACAACATGTACGACAGGCACCCAGGTGATGTCCAGTAAACTGCCGCACTGGTTTTGGTATCCTACAATGCTGCTCCGAAAATTGGCGTGCGGCGGCCCGGGGGGGGGGGGGGGAGGCGGCGTGAACGGGCCTCCCCAGGTGGCGGCCATCTAGCTGAGTTGCGTCTCGCTCACCATGTTGTGGAGTTGCTCCCACTCTTGCAGTGCAGCGATAGGCGGCTGCCACATGGCTGTCAAAATGGCGGACGGCTCTTCGGTTTTGGGCCTGGTCCACTGAAATGGCCCTGGGACACCTTGGAAGTCGGACGCTTGCCTGCTAGGGCTTGGGCTCCATTCTCGAAAAGCGTCCCCTCAGCCGTGAAGATTGTATAAAAGTCTTGGGGGCCCCCGACTCCCGCAGGCTTCCGGTGGGGAGCGGCTGCCATGATTGCTCGCGGAATGACCACGACGGAGCCACGAGATGGTGGTGCTCTCATGCTGACGCCAGCTTCAGTCTGAATGATCCAGAAACAAGGTGGGGCTTTCATCGGTTGGGAAAAAAAATGTTCTAAACCAATGAAAAGTGTTATTTTTAGGTCATATGACCAAGCCTTCCATCTTTAGGAAACCAAAAGTAAAATGAACCAATGAAAAGTTTTATAAACAAGTCACATGACCTGTTCTGCGGCATAGGGCTACAAAAAGCGTAGAAAATCCGTTGGCACGTGAGGCGGCGTCAGTAGCGGACCGATGTGCGAATAGGCCGAAGGCAGCACAACGCGTCGAGATCCGGATGGCACCGAGGTGGTGTCCAGCAAATTGCCGCACTGGTGTGGCCATCCTACAATGCTGCGCCGAAAGACGGCGTGTCCAGCAGAATTGCGGTCACTGTTGCGGTACAGTGACTCGAACGCGCCGAGATCCGGATGGCGCCGAGGTGGTGTCCAGCAAATTGCCGTACTGGTGTGGCCATCCTACAATGCTGCGCCGAAAGACGGCGTGTTCAGCTGAGTTCCGGTTAGTCTTCCGGCACAGTGACTCGAACGCGCTGAGATCCGGATGGCACCGAGGTGGTGTCCAGCAAGTGGCTGCACTGGTGTGGCCATCCTACAATGCTGCGCCGAAAGATGGCGTGGGGTGCCCCGTTGGCTTATGAGGTGATGTCAGTAGTGGACTGATGTGTGAATAGGTCGGAACCAGCACAAGGCGCCAAGATCCGAATGGCAAGTCCTGGATGTTGAGTGCCTCAGTTGAGATTTCTGAGCAGTGCTTGTAGAACTGTCTGAAGCTTATTTGCACCTGCTGCAGCTTCACTAGGTCCGGCGGAACTTGTTGCCTTTTCCTTTGTGCTTCTTTTCCTACAATGCGTTTCTTCTGAAGACACGACCAGGTCCCTGAATGTGTGCAGGGGGACGCTATTGAATGAATGAACGCGCCGAGATCTGGATGGTCAAGTTTCATCTGGCAGTTTTTCTCCATCCCTCCTGGATCAAAGAAGGTGAATGCTAAATATGCCACCTGCCTCATCTGAACATATGAAGTTAACTTGTATACACTGTGGTGCTATGCTGTCCTATGGCAACATGAGCATCAACCTGATGAATACGGCATTCGAAAATCATAAATGCCCTAATGCACCCAAGAAGTAATTTTTTTTTTTCTCCAGTTGAGCCGTTTTCAATGTCTGTTTTTTGTTCTTTCCCCTCCATCAAAAACAAAACAAAAATACAAGGCGCTAAGATCCGAATGGCAAGTCCTGGATGTTGAGTGCCTCAGTTGAGAGTTCTGAGCAGTGCTTGTAAGACTGTCTGAAGCTTATTTGCACCTGCTGCAGCTTCACTAGGTCCGGCGGAACTTTTTTCCTTTTCCTTTCTGCTTCTTTTCCTACAATGCGTTTCATCTAAAGACACGACCAGGTCCCTGAATGTGTGCAGGGGGACGCTATTGATTGAATGAAAATGGCGGCTTGACACAAAGCTGACTCAAGCGTTACTGTTGGTGCTATACAGACAAAAATTGGTTTTCAGTTTGTACATTCTTCAGGTTTTTTTTTCCATCCAAGTCTGATTGAGAGTTTGTAGAAAAATGGCTTCAGATTTTCCACATACTACTCTTCAACATTCTTTCTAAATGTAACAATGTGAAATTCACTAGGAGAACGGCTGTTTCTGTTTCCTTTCAAAATGCTGCCACCAATATTTTCTGAATGGAAGACACCATCTTGTAGCATAAAGGGCCGAAAGGGGTTCTGGTCTGGCCGATGGTTGGTGGAGACATTTTGACTATATCTTGGACCTGCCCGGCCTCGCCCAAAATGGCGCCGGTATAAATGGGACTCGTAACTCTTTGCCCGCAAATGTATATCTAGAAAATGTTATTGTAAGTGGCCCTGTCGTATTTTAATTACAAAATGTACGTCCACCGATTCCGCAACTGTTAGACACCTTTGTTCTTGTCACCTAATGGCCCGCTCGTTACGTTCTTCTACAGTGTAAATGTCTCCTCATCATATACGATTTGAGTTTGCTCCGTGGCCGGCCCACGTGGTTATAGGCCCGTATTTGTATACTGACATTTTCACAATAAAGGTTTTTAAAACAAAACACGGTAGTAGTATTTTCATTTGTAAAGTTTTTACTTTTAGTGACTGTTTTCGAATCAGTAAAAGGCAAGTGAAATAAAGCAGTCCAATTACATGACGGATAAAAGGTATAATATGTAGGAACGCAGTAAAGATAAATGGTCAAGGGCAGTTGTGTTTTTCATGTCTGCAACATAAAGTGATCGATAAGAATCTGATAATCAGGCGTATCGGCGACTAAGACAGCAGGCCGAATCTCTTTTACTCAACGGCTCCGTCATGGAAGGAAGAAACGCCCTTTTTCTCGAAAAAGGAATATATTTTACTTGCCAGACAGTTGTAAATTTTCCGGGAAAGTACATTAGCTTGGAATATTATAACATATGTTTGAAAAAAAAATATTGTTCGAAAATAATAAAAAGCGTAATTTTTAGGTCATATGACCAAGCTTTTCATCATTAAATTAACAAAAGTAAAATGAACCAATGAAAAGTTTTATTAACAAGTCACATGACCTGTTATGCTTACGTTACGCGCTGCGCGCCGCGCCTCGGATCACTTCCGGGTGCGCTAACGCGGCGTGTCATAAAACGCATTACGCGACAACGTAGGTCAAGAATATAGTCTAAATGTCTCCACCAACCAGCGTTCAGAACACAACCCCTTTCAGCAGTCCAAAAAGTTCTGTTAAATGACAACAGAGGGGACAGGCAACAAGAACCATCAGTCAAAGAGGGGAGGGCAAGTTCTTCTCTTCCGGGTCATGTTGGGGCGCTACCGGAACTGATCGAATTGGTAGTCTACAGTGTTTCTGGATGTTTCAGACTAAAGCTGGCGTCAGCATGAGACCACTACCATTTCGTAGCTCCGTCGTGGCCATTCCACGAGCAATCATGGCAGCCGCTCCCCACCAGAAGCCTGCGGGAGTCGGAGGCCCCCAAGACTTTTGTAGAATCTTCACGGCTGAGGGGACGCTTTTCGAGAATGGGACCCAAGCCCTAGCAGACAAGCGTCCGAGTTCCAAGGTGTCCCAGGGCCATTTTAGTGGACCAGGCCCAAAACCGAAGAGACGGCCGCCATTTTGAGAGTCCTGTGGCAGCCGCCTATCGCTGCACCGCAAGAGCGGGCGCATCTCAACTACATGGTGAGCGAGACGCTGTAGTCGCAAGAGCGGGCGGAAAACAGCTGAATGGCGGAAGAGGCACAGTGTAGCAAAAGCGGGCGGAATGGCAACTAAAACGATAAAGGGGCGCCCCACTACAGCTTGTCTTCAGGTCAAACGGATTGTGGGACAAGGTCCAGAATTGAAGAGTCATCAAAAGGCAAAAAGTACCGCCGGACCCCGGGAGCCGGCCGCCTATGTCCGGGGCGATCTCAGGCTACACCAGTGCTATAAGACTTGGGGAGGGTGTCGGAGCCAAGCGTCTTCTCCGAGTCCATGGCCATCACAGCGCCCCTCAGGGGCCTCCGTCAAGCTGTTTAGGAAGGTAACATATGACATTGTTTTCTAATGCAGTCAGGTCCACAAACGACACTCACTTACTTTGAGAATAGTGAAGCTGCAGTAGGTGGAAATAAGCTTCAGACAGTGTTACAAGCGCTGCTCAGAACTCTTAACTATGGCACCCAACATCTAGAACTTATGCTATTTGAGAATGGTAGTGACATCGAAGCATCTCGGGGACCAAAACCATTAACGTACTTTCACGTATGAAAATCTTACTTGGGGAGGGGGCAGGAGCGAAGCGCCCCCTCCCAGTCAGCGCCACCACATCGTATGTTGAAAATCTGAAGCCATCGTTCTACAAAGTCAACCAAACTTGGATTGAAAAATCTAGAAAAATGTACAAACTGAAAACCAGTTTTGGTCTGCATCAGTAGCAACGCTTGAGTCAGCTTTGTGTCAAGCCGCCATTTTGATTCAACAAAGCACAGGCATTGAAAAAGGCTGAAATTCAGAACTCTAAACTATGGCACCCAACATCCAGGAGCTTGCTCTCCGGATCTTGGAGCCTTGTGCTGTTTTCGATCTATTCACACATCGGTCCACTACTGACATCATCTTATAAACCAACGTTATGTAAATAGTTTTTTAATAAAATGTTTTACCCTGTTTCTTTGCTGGTGTGTTGTCTATATTTTTAATATTTGCATAGGGTTTGTCATTATTTTGTGCGGGATGGGTGATAGAGCCGAGCTGTCTTGCAGCCCTCATGGTGTGGAGCTCAGTTCATCTCACTATTTTCGTATTTCTCAAGAAGGGTTGTTCCTAATATTTCTATTTTAGCGAGGTCAAAAAGAGATCCAATTAGTGGCCTACTGATTTTGCTCGATTACTTTTATTTTTTTACACGATTTTTCACTATCTGCAAAGACTAAACAGAGGATTGCGACTTTGTGCTTGTTTGTAAATAGAGAATGATCCAAAGAGAACCAATTCTAAAACAGTAAATGCTTGGACAACAATCAATCAAATGGAGAGACAAGGAGGTACGACGGATTACAACGGGGGTAAAGGCCTGCGTTAACTACTCTTCTGTATCTGCAAAGAGAGAGTACTAACAAAGGCAAAAGAGGGGAGGGGGGGGGGGGGGCAGCGTTCAAAGCACATCAGCGTGCATAAATACGAAAATGTTTTTATCTATCACGTACTTGACATTTTAAAGCTTTTCATATTTGCTATTAAAAAACCAATGAAATTCACAGAAAAAACCATAGGTTATAGTGGATATATAGTTAGGAATTTGCATTTACAAAACCTTGAAAATTCAATGAAAAAACCATAGGTTATAGGCCATATATAGTTAGGAATTAGCATTTACAAAACCTTATTTTACTCGCATAAAACCATTGAAATTCCATATATAGTTAGCTAACTATAAGCGCTAACTATATATCGCGCACCCGCAATCCACTGCTGATGATGTCACATATTACATCATTCATGACATGGTCAGTGACATCACTGATGACATCACTGATGACATCTCAAATGACATCACTGATGACAACTCAAATGATATCAATGATGACATCTCAAATGACATCACTGATGACAACTCAAATGACATCACTGATGACATCTCATTTGTCATCACTGATCACATCACTCATGTGATAATACAATGAACCTCTTCAGACTCTAATATAACCTTACATACACTCAGTATAAACAGACACTCACAGACTGTCACTCATCCATGGAGTTACTCACACACCTAGTCAGTCATGCAAAGAATCAATCACACCTCCATTTCCTCAACTATACAGTTATACACATCTTACTTATTCAAACATATAATAACACATATTTACTCTCTTATATAATCCCTGATACAAGCTCACAGTGATCGATACAGCCACTCACACATTCACTGGCTCTTATGTTCAGTTATTTATATATGTCAACTCTCACATGTATTGTGTTTTACATACGTACTTACTTGCACATGTAGCAATGAGAAATCCATTCACTCACCAACACACCCATGCACAGTCAACCGCCCATATAGCTGTTTCCACATGCACTCTTGAACTCATACTCCTAGTGAATCAACTGCTTACACATCTATGCACAGAGTCACGCACCTCCCAGCCACCCACACACACACTCAGCCTCCCATTCAAATACTTGGGCAACCAATCAATAACCCATATGGCCACTCTTATAGCTACTGATCAACACATGCAGCAGCTTACACAACAACAAACATACTGATGCACAAATTAAGACAGTTTAGTCACTAACCCATGCACTCAGTGAGACACATTTAATCACTCTTTCATACAGTCAGTCATGCACCTACTAAATTCTTCATCCAGACACTTATACATCCACTCATTCTTCAATATGTAAAACATATTTAAACTTTACAGACACATACAATCACTGGATGTTGTGATCAGTGATGTCATCAGTGATGTCATTTGAGATGTCATCAGTGATGTCATCAGTGATGTCACTGACCATGTCATGAATGATGTAATATGTGACATCATCAGCAGTGGATTGCGGGTGCGCGATATATAGTTAGCGCTTATAGTTAGCTAACTATATATGGAATTTCAATGGTTTTATGCGAGTAAAATAAGGTTTTGTAAATGCTAATTCCTAACTATATATGGCCTATAACCTATGGTTTTTTCATTGAATATATATATATATATATATATATATATATATATATATATATATATATATATATATATATATATATATATATATATATATATATAGCAGTATTTCACAAACCGTGGGTTAGCACCCACAGGTGGGTCATAAGGTACCTTTTAGCGAGTCGTGAAAGGATATGCCTTCTGACAAATTTCTACTTATGCCACAGTGGGTTGTGATGTCAATGGGGACTGTATATATATATACATATATATATATATATATTTATATATTTTTTTTTTGCAAAATCCTCATAATACTGTTTTTTTTTTTTAAACGAGCGTGGTCCCAACTTTGTGCTTCAAAGTTGTTTATTGCCACCAAGTTAGACCGCCAGGATGCGTTTCGGCCGTCCCACAGCCTTGATCCAGAAAGTGTTATTTTTGTTATTTGGTGTAAATCCATTCATTAGTTTTCAAGATGGTAACTGAAATTCAAATTTGTATATCAAGGGACATGGGCCGTCAGCGGATCCACCTGCTGAAAATCCGCAGTTCTATCCACAAAGGTGGGAATCTGTGGATCCCCCGCGGTGCTCAGCATGACCCCTATCTCCTGTGGAAACGTGAATCCTGGCCCAGCCCATCATAGGCCCACCCCCTTTGTCCACTACTCTGCAAACGCACCTTCTGGTGCACTACTTGTTGGTGTATGAAGTCCCCTTGGATGCTGAGGGTTCTTGGGGGCCCCAAACCCCTCCTATTACCACCAGTAAGTCCCACACAGTGGGATCATTGAAAGATTGGCTGAGGCCCATCCCCTGGAACACTGTTGGTTGGGGGGTGAAGTCCTCTTGGATGCTGAGGGTCCTTGGTTGCCAAGAACCCATCCTGTTACCACCAGTGAGTCCCATACATTGGGACTGCTGCGGAGTCATTGGAGACCCCTCCACCTTTGTCCAGCACTCTGCAAACATGCCTCCTGGTGCACTACTGGTTGGGGGATGAAATCTCCTTGAATGCTGAGGATCATTGGGAGTGAAGAACCTCTCCCATTACCACCGGTAAGTCCCACGCAATGGGATTGCTGTAAGCTCATTGAAGACCAGCCCCCTTTCTCCACCGCTTTGCAAAAACACCTCCTGGCGCACTACTGGTTTGGAGATGAAGTCTCCTTGTGTGCTGAGGGTCCTTGGGGGACAAGAACCCTTTCGCTTACCACCAGTAAGTCCCACACAGAGGGATTGCTAAAAGATCGTTGGAGGCCCTGACCCCTTTGTCCTCCACTCTGCAAACAGGCCTCCCGGCGCACTACTCTTTGGGGGGATGATGTCCCCTTTGATTCTGAAGGTCCTTGGGGGCAAAGAACCCCTCCTGTTAGCACCAGTAAGTCCCCCACAGTGGGATTTCTGAGAGCTCGTCTGACTCCCCGACCCCTTTGTCCAGCACTCTGAAAACACTCCTCCTGGTACACTGCTGGTTGGGGGATGAAGACCCCCAATGTATGCTGAGGATTGCTGGGGGCCAAGAACTCCTCCTGTTACGGCCAGTAAGTCCGACACAGCAGGAGTGCTAAGAGCTAGATGAAGGCCCACCCCTTTTCTCCACCAATCTGCAAATGCACTTCCTGGTGCATTGCTGATTGGGAGATGAAGTCCTGTTGCATGCTGAGAACCGCTTCTGTTACCACCAGTATATCCCACCCTGCAGAATTGCTGAGAGGTCACTTGAGGTCCGCCACCTTTGTCCAGCGCTCTGCAAACATGCCTCATGATGCACTACTGGTTGGGGGATGAGGTCCTGCACCCTTTCTCGTCTACTGTACAGACCCATACAGCCATGCACACACCCATAATGCCACTCACAAACCCACTCTCACACCCACACAGATACTCACACACTGACTCACAGACCCCTACAACCACCTATACACCCAGTCAGCAACCACACAGCCACTCACACACCCACTCATTGACCTATACAGCCAATCACACACCCACTCTCAAAATTCACAAAAAAAATCCATAGGTTGCAGGGACATTATAGTTAGGATATAGAAATGTATAAATCTTAGAAATCCACTGGAAAAACCAAAGGTTAAAGCAACATCATAGTTAGGTTCAGATTTTACACACACAAAACATAGAAATGAAATGAAATGAAATGAAAAGAATCTTATAACGCGCGACTTAGCCTGAAGGCATCAAGGCGCCTAACAGAAAAGCCAAGGAAGCAATAAAAAGGGACTACAAGTACGCCCTTGCAAACAGCCATGTTTTTAGTGCTTTACGGAAACGCAGAACAGAAGGCTGAGCTTTAATTTCACATGGAAGGGTATTCCATAACTTAGGGGCGATTGAAGAAAAGGCCCTACCGCCCCATCTGCTCTTACGGAAGCGAGGTACCACAAGCAGGTTCTTTGAGGAGGAGCGTAAGAGCCTGCCCAAGACATAAGGGGCCAGCAGTTTCTTGACCCCTCCTGCACCATTGCCAGAAAGTGGACTATGAGTCAGGCAGAGCACTTTAAAAGTGATCCTCGCTTCAATAGGAAGCCAATGTAAGGCCTTCCTAGCTGCTGTCGATGACGCTTGTCTGGTGGCATCTAGAACGAATTTGGCAGCTGCATTTTGGGTGGTCTGAAGACGCTGTGTTAGGCTCTTATTCATACCGATGTATAGGGCGTTACAATAATCGAGTCGCGAGGCGACAAGTGCTACCACCACTTGCTTCCGCGCCTGGGGGGACAGGTAATGTTTTATTTTCCTCAGTATTTTGATGATCCCCCAGCAGGTAGCAACAGTTCTATTTACCTGCAAAGTTATGGAAAGGGCAGGTTCAATCAATACTCCCAGATTCCGCGCTGACTCCGTGGGGGTGGGACAGGACCCCAGCGAGGACGGCCACCATTCAGGTGACCAGATGTTATTGTTAGGGCCGAACACCAGGATCTCCGTCTTCTCCCCGTTCACCTATAATGAAATGTAAATCATCCATTGTGACACTGCTTCCATGCAGTTCCTAAAGTTTAGCGGGGACGAGCCATCAGGGTGAGAAAGGGACACCAAGATCTGTGTGTCATCTGCATAGGAGACTATCTCCATCCCAAAAGATCTAACCAACTTGGCAAGTGGGGTCACGTAGATGTTAAACAGGGTCGGACTTAATGCCGACCCCTGAGGGACCCCACATTGCACAGGTAGGGATGGCGATAGAAAATCTCCCAGCTTAACCCTCTGTACCCTCTGGTTGAGAAAGGAGGCTAGCAGACTCAAGGCCGCCCCTTCCACCTCTATCTCCCTCAGGCGAGATGTTAGCACCGAGGGGGACAGGGTATCAAAGGCGGCCGTGAGGTCTAAAAGGACCAGGATGGTGGAATGTCCCTGGTCTACCTCCATGCGGATGTTATTCAATACGACCGTGAGGGCTGACTCGGTACTATGGTGTTTCCTAAAGCCGTTCAGACATTCAGCAGTCAAAGTTACCTGAGCTAACTATAAATTATGCCCCCCAATTTACTGCTTATGACCTCACAAATTACACCACTCATCACATGGTCTGTGTCATTATTGATGACATCATTGATGACATCTCAAATGACATCACTGATGACATCATCCAAAGAACCACTCACACATCCTTTCACACACCCAATCAACCACTCATATACCTACTCACACACCCATACATCCACTCACACACCCAATCACTCATCCATAGAGCTACTCACATACTCATTCACTCACCCATACAGCCTCTCACATATCCATACACCTACTCACACAGCCACCCACTCACCCATGCAGTCACTCACACACCACTCACATATGCACCTACTCGAACGCCCACTCAGTTACCCATACAACCACTCACACACCCACTTACATACCATTCACACATCCATAGAAGCACTGACATGTCTACTCACTCACCCACACAGACATTCACTCTCCAGCACAGCCACTCATACACTCACTCAGTTAACCAAACACCCACTCGAACAGTCCCTCACCCCCACATCCACTTACACACCCAGTCACTCACCCATACAGCCACTCACACAGCTACTCAGTCACCACACAGCCACTCACACACATACTCACACACCCATGCAGCCACTCACACAGCCACTCACTCACCAATATAGCCACTCACACAGTCACTCACTCCCCCATACAGCTACTCACACTCCCACTTATTAACCCCTACAGCTACCTACACACCCACTCACACACCCATACTGCCACTCAGACACCCATTAAAATGGATACACACAGTCACTTAAATAATATATGTTAGAAATAGTATCACTCATTAGTAGTACACAAAGTATACTAATTTAACTTTTGCAGTAGCTTAGTATGCATGTTTAACACTCATGAAACTTTGGAAAACACTCACAATCACTGGATAATGTCATAAGTGATGTAATTTGAGATGTCATGAGTGATGTCACTGACCATGTCATGAGTGATGTCATTGACCATGTCATGAGTTATGTAATATGTGAGGCCATAACAGTGCATTGGGGCAGTGTAAGTTATAGTTAGCTCGGGAACTATAACTGCTTAATTTCTATGGTTTTGAATGTGGGAAATCTAAACCCAACTATAACATCCCTTTAAACTTTGTTTTTTTCAGTGAATTTCAAAGGTTTTTTAAATGTTATTTCCTGACTATAATGTGCCTGTAACCTTTGGTTTATTGAGTGAATTTCTATGGGTTTTTAAATTGTATTTCCGAACTAAAAATTCCCTTAAGCTGAATATGAAGAATCCCAGCAGAATACAAACATGAATAAACATCTGTTCAAAAAATACACCCAGTACCTTTTGTTTACTCTTAAAATTGTTTAAAAATGTAATACCAAGTTCCTCTTCTCTGTAAAAGAAAAACTGTTCTGAGCTCAAATACACACTGATATTCAGAAAATGTGTATGAGGTATAAAATACGTAAAACAAACTACATGTTTTTTACATATTTGTTTGTGATTATGTTAGCTTCATGTTTTTTTGCAAAATAAGTGTGTTTTAATTTAAGTGAAACATTTTAGGTGAGGAATATGCGGTCATAATATTACTTCCTGTGACATCACTTTTTATGACGACTTTCCTTGTGATGTTGAGAGAGCGCAATTTGAATGAATCATACGTCCGTACCATATTTACAAGCATATCGCATAAAGTTAGAAGTTGTAACGTGAAGTAGCACTTGTAGCGTAAAGTTAGCCGATATAACTTAAATAATAGGAAATGTATTCGTATGTATTCTAGAATGTGCACTAGAATTTGGAAGGCCCGTATACATAGGTTGGGCTAATATAGAAATGTGAAAAGGCTTAAGAGCAGTAGAACGTGCTAAACGGAGTTCATATATGTATGTAATTATTAAATGGAGAAAGCGGTGCAATGTAAAGCAAAGAAATGTGTAGACTATATAGCACTGTGTAGGAACGAGAGTATAACATTGTATTTTATGTAACAAGGATTCGATTAATGAATAAGTTACCAATTCGATTATATATATATATATGTGTTAAAAGTCATACTGTGTAGAAGAAGTTGTAGGAATTTTAGAATAGTGTGATCATATGTGATTCTAACCTAACGGACCAAGGGTTCGCAAGAGTGTAGTCCACTACATGTAATTTAGTGGTCTCACAGGAAGAGGGGGATAGCTTTGATCTGTACGTGCGAGCCAAGAGTCAAAGGTCTTGTTAAATTTAAAGTGACAATGCTGGACGAAGTTTATGGCTTAAGTGAGATAAGGGACGCTTGGAATTTGGGGTCTTGTTACGAAGTGACTGTTCACAGGACCAAAAGAGGTTACAATCACAACGGTAATGAATGGAACTCTGTTGAGGTGATGGACTTTGCTCTGAAAGTGTCAACTGGAATGTCATGAGGTTACCAGCACGATGACGAAGATGGCGCCTAAGAAGCAAGGTCAACTTAACAGACGACGCGAAGAGATGAAGCTATGGAAAAACCCAGAAGCGGGACTACGTGAAATGTGTACGTGGTGGGCGTCTCAAAGGGGCGTTCCACCCATACTGTGATTTTGTATTTAGGGACAGCACCCCGAGAGAAGAGAGCAGATGGCCTGAGGAGCAGAGCGCAAGAGAGCAGTAGGCCGAGGACCCTTAGAGAGCGGATGGGTAGGCAGAAAGGGTACTGCTTCTCGACATAGGTTTCCATCAGAGATTGAGAAAGTTTGAACTTCTTTGGAAGTCAAACTGCTGACACCTTTTTAGGTAAAGAACTTGCGAAGTAGGGATGTCATCTAGCATAGAGTAGGGACAGATTTAATTTGTTTTTCTTCTTTTAGATGACGCAACAGATCCACTTTGTGTCTATGCTATTCAATTTGCTAATTCTGGAATTGGTTTTAATCGTTTTCTTTTGTAGACTGAGATTCTTTAGGGAATTTATGTTCCTTTTAGTTCCTGTATACTTGTTGAATCTTATCTTGAGAGGATTGTATATGCAATTGACATTGATTTTATATTAAACTTCTTAAACTTTATCAGTCGTAAGTGGTTCTTCAGAGTTGCGTCAGTTTATGGGGTTGATCTAACTTATGTGGGTTTGCCTTTTACTCAATGACAGTCAATAATCGATCCAAAAGGATGAATGAGACAGGTATCTAATTAACCAGAAAAGGTACCACAATCTCATTCCCCGCAGTTGGTAGCAGAGAAAGATGGTTGGCTTCTTGAGGAAGGCAACCTAGGTCAGGTCTAGATTACCCCAAGGTCCCTAGTCATCGACGACCAGAAGAAGAATTCCTGCCGAAGAAGGTGCTGACGGTGCGAGAGAGAAAAGCAGCAGAGTCGGTCGAGAGTGAGTATAAGGGTCATGCGTTGCCAGATTGCGGTGTTTTGTGTTGTACCTGTGTTGTAATGTCAAGCGGAGTTGAATGCCTGTAGTGTGATTGAGGGAAGGTTGTGAGCGCGCGCAACCGGATAAAATCTTAAGTCCAGAGAAGGGCTTAAGTGGTTCGGGTGTATCGAACACCCAGAGTAATTGTCTACCATTGTAAAGGGGGTCATGAGGTACCATTGATCGCCCGCAGGACCGTGATAGGGGGAATGTCTGAGTGAGTGTATGAGTAACGGACGCTGGTCGGACGTTTACTGTGTGTAAGTAACCTATCAGTTAAGGCGAGCGTCTGAATGTGAGAGGAAAGACGTCTCGTCAGTTGAGGTGACAATTACAGTTAGACTGTGGACGTACAGTCAAGAAAAGTGATCGCTTGGTCGGAAGTAGTCATTTTTCGGCGTATGAATGAAAACGCATGCAAGACCGTGAGACGAGCTGAGAAAGGAGGGGAACTGCTGCAGAGGGGACGAGTGACGTCAGCGTAGAGCCGCGTTGGGATTGGCCGGTCAGCGTAGAGTCGCGCTGGGATAGGCTGGTCAGCGAGAGCCGCGCAGGGATTGGTTGTTTGTCATCGGGAAGTAAATAAGGAAGAGAAATAAGTAAAATTGTAGATTCTTGAAAATGAAGTGTTTTAAGCGTTTAAGGGCGATCTTTAAGAGAGATAGAGGAAGCTCGTATGCAGGGGAAGAAGCCCCACCAGAAGGCACACCAGCTTATTATATGGCTGTGAATGTAGGGTTACATTCCATACTATGGATCTCCGAGTGGAGTAAGCTAACAGAAGGAAATGAGGAACTGACGTTCCCGAGATACGGGACGTTTAGGTTAGAAGCATTGAATCAACTGAAAGCGGTAATGCTAGCAACGAGACCTCTACCGAGGCCAACACAGTTCGAAGCCCTTAGTGCATGGTTCAGGGCGGCACACGACAAGAGCTTGAATAGACGCCAGGAAAGAGTGAGACGATCGGTAAAAGCAGTGCAGGATGCTAAATGGGATGATGAAGCTAAAAAGTGGAGGGTGCAAAAAATAGAAGCAGACAAATTGTACCCAATGCTAGAGGCTACGGGAGGAAAGAAACCTCTAGAAGAAGATGAGGATAGCGAGCCGGATGAGGATCTGATAGAGAGGCTATTATTAGATAGACCACCACCGTATAACAGAGAAGCCGAAAGTCCCGAACTACAGCAAGGGGACGGGGCTAGGTGGGGGGAATATAAACCGCTCCCAGTAACAGAGTGGGATCCCAAGAAAGGTGAGGAAGTACCTCAGTCTAGTCCAGTACAGAGAGTAGTAGGAAGATTCGTGGTCCAGAAGGTGCCAGAAACGGAGTGCGCAAGGTCGTATCAACTGCCAGATGCTCTACAAGTACCTGTTACCATAGGTCCTATAGTGTCAATCTATAACCCGGAGGGAGCCCAGCAGGAGGAACAGGCACGGTGGGACAGGGAAAGGGCAGAGATGGAAAGTAGGAATAATACGATCAATTCCCAAAGGCAGTTGCTAGGACCAAGAAATCGGAGTACCCCATTGGGTCCAGTAACGGATCCCTGGATAGAACAGGGGGGTCAGAGAGGACAGATGGATCTGAGGGGACCGAAACCGAAAACCTTCAAGGAATTAAGGGAATATTTGAAAGAATGGGATGCTGCCGAAGAGACTCAGAATAAAAGAATAGAAACAGAAGCAGAGTGGAGAGATCAGGATAACAGGATCCTCTCTCACTGCGGAGCTGGCGAAAGCAGCCCGGAGTGGGAGGGAGGGAGTCAAGGAAGCAAAGGAGATACTTGCCATACCATCGGTGGCAATAGAAAATTGTGTGAAGACAAGAGTACAGGATGTGGGGGAGTGCCTCGCCCCATCCTTAGTGAGGGAGAACGAAAGACACAGGAGTACCGAAATAGTTTCAGGTGCACTCACCATGCCCCGGACGAAAATGTGCGACATTGGAGTCACGAGAATATGGAAAGTCGCGAAAGGTCTCGCCATGCATCCAGTGATCACGGACGGGATCGCGGGAACATGGAGGACCGTGAAGGACCTTTCCGTTAATTGAGTGACACCAGACAGCAAGGGAATAGCAGTGATTTAGAACAGAACAGAGGATCCTATCTCGCATCTAGAGAGGCCGAGCTAAAAAGACAGAATACAATAATGGGGAATAGAACATTGTTCCACCATACCCCAAGGGAAGATGGAAAAGCTTGGGATCTAGAGAGGTGGGAACAAAGAGAAGCAAGGAGGATGCCTCATAACTCACCTGTGCCCAGACGTAGGACTCGTAGTGGGGGTGAGAGGGATGTAAACGAACCACCTAGGAGTGAGGTACTGAGAGCTGAGATAAAAGCAAAACGGCTCGATGTAACCAGTTTGAAGTCAGATTTGGATGAAATAATAGACGGCACATTGCCAATGGAAAGGATCGATCTGTATGAACAGGATGAAATACTGTTTATATCTAAGGATGTTACTCGGAAAGCGAGGTCAGTTCATGAAAAATTATCTGAGTTGGCAGACAGGTATATGATAGACTTATCACGAACTAAAGCTTTACAGGGTAACCATAGGTTAAACTGCACGGATCAGGATCTAGATGAGCGTAGGACGATTGGGCTGAAAGTACACATAAAGGAACTGATCTCGAATATCAGATTGTGGAGGAATTTGGATAAATGGGAGGAAAGATGGTCCAAGAGGGGATCCGTCAGAAGGAGTACACTTACGAGGTCCCCGGATGGAGAGCTAATGCGAATGGAAGCTTTCCCTTTGCGAGAAATCGCGAACGGAAGCTACGTGCATGTGCCCTGGAGTAGGGGGGATTTAGCGGCATTTACAAATTCTTTCCCAAAGTTAAGGGAGAACCCCGTCGAGTGGTACAAACAGGTAGAGAGATTCGTGAAGATCTCTAAGGTGCTGTGGGTCGACTTGAACACCCTGTTTGACATCGTAGTACCCGGAGATTTGTGGACGGCATGTAAGCTTAGTGTCGAATGGCCCATTTGTGAACCAGATAGGGATGCCCGGACGAATGGTCCATCAGACAGAGTCATGGAAAAGTACGAGAGGGTAATTGCATGGTTAAAAGAGAAGGTGCCGTTGCAGGACATAGACTGGGTTAAGATAGATCGAACAACTCAGGAACCTAAAGAGACCGTTCACGAGTTCTATGAGAGATTGCTGAAAGCATTCAAACAGTACAGTGGATTGGATGTGATGGATCCTAAAGACATAGGACAGTTCGTGTCGAAGTTCGTTCTGGGATTGCGACCAGACATAAGCTTAATGATTCAACAGCATTTGATTTGTTGGCAAAACAAACCTTTAGATGAGATTCTGAGGTATGCGAGGTACTGTAGCGATGAAATAGATTCAAAAGCAAAGAAACTTAAGGAGAAGCTGATGTTGGTGCAGATGCAGTCAGCTGGAAAGGGTGGACAGCGACAACAGGGAACAGGAACACTAGGGAAGAAACAGAATAATCAAAACAGAGATGAGGAAGAAAAACCGAGACCCAGGGTAGATATCGCGACACTGAAAAAGGCAACGAGGTGCCATCAGTGTAACGAGGTGGGACATTGGAGATGCGAGTGTCCCTATAATGTCGAGACGGGGGAAATAGAACAGGAGGAGGATGTGGTCCCGAAGGGAAAGTTTATCAAAGGGGGGACTCAGACTCCTCGAGCTCAGTTCCCTCAACCGCCTCGCATTGCAAATGGAGGAAAAACCTATAGACAACTGCCACTGTTCGTAGGAGGAGAAGAATGCTACTACGTTGATCCCCTTACGGGACAACGAGTGAATAGGGAAGAAGACTGTACTCTAGGAGCAGCCCTGGAGGTAGACCAGAGAGGACCATACGTAGAGGCTGAGGTGGCTGGATGTCCTACGACCTTTTAGGTGGATACGGGGGCCACTCGATCCACTTTGAGATCGGCGGTAGTCCCAGGTCTGCCAATGTCGGGAGAGACGATTCAGGTGGTAGGAGTCGCAAATAGGAGAATGACGAATCCTCTGACAGAACCAGTGTCAGTGAAGATAGGAAATTACAGTGATGAACATCAGTTTGTGATTTGTGATTCTAGCCCTGTATGTCTGCTAGGAAGAGATCTGTTGTGTAAATTAAATTGCACAATATATTGCACACCTGAAGGAGTAGAAGTGCAGACTAACGATGATGATGCCGATTTTAAGGTTGTAAACTCGCAGGAATGCGTGGAACTATATCCTACCCTAACGGTGGAGGAGCTTCCACAGGACTTGAAGGAGACAGTGTCAGCTGAGGTGTGGGATTTTACTGGAGAGGAAATAGGACTGATCAAAGGGGTAGAACCGGTAAAGATCATGGTAAAACCCAATGCCGAGTATCCAAGAACACCACAATATAAGTTGACACCGGAGACAATTGCAGGAATAAAGCCTGTGATCGAATTCATGATTAGACAGGGAATACTGAAGGAGATCGTGGGAAGTCCATGTAACTCCCCGATTATGGGTTTGCAGAAGCCTAGTGGGAAATACAGAATAGTGCAGGACCTCCGAAGGATTAATAATATCGTTGTTTCATGTTGTCCAGTGGTACCGAATCCATCAGTGATATTGTTTCAGATACCGTTCCAAGCTGAATGGTTCACAGTGATAGACTTGTGCCAGGCTTTCTTTTCGATCCCTTTAGATGAGGAAAGCCAGTATCTGTTCGCTTTTAAGCTGGAAAATCGCGTTTTAACATGGTGTCGTATTCCCCAGGGGTATACAGAAAGCCCATCGATTTTTAACCAGCTGCTGAAGAAAAATCTTGAAAGTCTAGCACTGCCCATGAACTCGGTTCTGGTCCAGTACATAGACGACCTACTTGTGGCGTCAGAAACTGAGGAAGCTTGCAAAGTAGACACCATCCCCTTACTAAATCACTTGGCCGAGAACGGACACAAGGTGTCTCCAAGTAAATTGCAGTATTGTCTGACCGAAGTGCAATACTTGGGCCATAGGATTGAAAAGGGAAAACGGAAGGTGTCTCCAGACAGAATAGAGGCGATCATGAAAATGAACGCGCCTAAAACACAAAGAGAAGTCAGGATGTTTCTAGGCATGGTTGGTTATTGTCGGCAGTGGATAGCCAACTTTTCACTGAAGGCAAAACCTTTACAAAAACTGACGCACAAGGGGGTGAGTGATCCGGTACCATGGGACAAAGATTGTTTGATGGCATTTTTGCAGCTGAGGGAGGACTTGTGTCGTGCCCCGGCTTTGGGAATGCCTGATTACGAAAAACCATTCTTGCTTTACTGCTGTGAAAGGGAAGGTTGTGCTTTAGCAGTTTTGGCCCAGATACACGGAAATGCGCGTAGACCAGTTGCGTATTTTTCGGCTACATTAGATCCAGTAGCCGCAGCGTTGCCCGGATGTCTCAAATCCGTTGCTGCAACGGGTGTCAGCATTGAAAGATGTGAAAATGTGGTAATGGGACATCAGTTAGTGGTGTACGTTCCGCATTCTGTGGAATTGTTAATGACCAGGACCAAGACTCCGCATTTGACGAATAGCAGGCTCACACGCTATGAGCAAGTCATATTGGCTGCTGAGAATGTGACCCTAAAGAGATGCTCTGTCTTGAATCCTGCTACTTTGATGCCACTTCCAAATGATATTGATGATGAAATCTGTACAGATCATGACTGCCTTGATGTGACTGAACTATGCACCAAACCAAGACCAGATATCGTAGATGAACCATTGACTGACCCCGATGAAATATTCTTTGTTGATGGTTCATGCGTAAGAGACGATATCGGTCAGCTGAGAGCAGCATATGCAGTTTGTACGATTACCGGAGTAGTGGAAGCCGCCTGCCTGGAAGGAGTACACTCCGCTCAGGTAGCTGAAATCATTGCTTTGACCCGTGCCTGTTTGGCAGGCAATAAAATTCGAGTCACCATATACACCGATAGCCAGTATGGTTTCGGGGTAGTTCACGACTACGGGCAGTTGTGGTCTCAAAGAGGTTACATGACCTCCTCGGGTTCTCCTATTAGGAATGGAGAATTCGTGAGATTATTGTTAGAAGCATTACAAGGTCCAGAAGCTATAGCGGTTGTCAAATGCGCCGCGCACACAAAGAATACAGATTTTGTGTCACAAGGAAACCGATACGCAGACGAAGTCGCACGTTACTGTGCGGAACAGGGGTATTCTCACACCAATGTAGAAGTGGGGGGAATACAGGAAAGAACTGAGTTGACTATGTTGTTAGACACTGTAGACACGTGGGATGAACTGAAGAGTGTCCAGGAAAATGCACCAGATGTTGAGAAAAAGGCATGGGAAACAGCTGGTTGTACCAAAAGTGAGATGAATTTTTGGATTTCTGCAGATGGGAGAGCAGTTTTACCAAACGAACTTGTTAGTCCAATGGCAAGGAGATTGCATGGACCAGCACACATAGGTAGAGATGCTATGGTGAGAGTATTCAGACAAACGTGGTATAATCCGAGGTTTAGAGTAGCGGCAGAAGCAGTATGTCAGCGTTGTGCTATCTGTCAGCAACTAAACGTAGGAAAAAGAACACCAGTCACATTGAGTCACATAGGGAGGTCTGGGGGGCCTTTCAATAGAATGCAGCTGGATTTTATTGAAATGCCCAAGTGCAATCGACTCAGATACGTCTTAGTGATTGTCTGTATATTTTCTAGATGGGTTGAAGCTTACCCTACACGTAGGTGCGATACACTTACAGTAGCAAAATTGTTGCTTAGAGAGTTGATACCGAGGTTTGGGGTGCCAGCCTCTTTGGAATCGGACAGAGGAACTCATTTCAACAGCGAAATAGTGAAGATGCTGTGTTCAGCCTTAAGTATCGATCAGAAGCTCCACTGTAGTTATCGACCAGAAGCTTCGGGGATTGTAGAACAAATCAACAGCACAATAAAATCCAGACTCGCCAAAGTTTGTTCATCAACATCCCTGAGTTGGCCTGATGCACTTCCATTGGTCCTTATGAGCATACGTAGCACGCCAGATAGGAGGACAGGTCTCTCTCCACACGAGGTGCTAATGGGGAGAGCTATGAGACTGCCATCGGTTCCGACTGCAGCATTGTTGAACATCACAGACGATTTGATCTTGGACTACTGCAAGGGACTATCTGATGCCATTCATTCTGTGTCCCTCCAGGTCCAGGCTGCAGAGGTTCCATCAGCACAAGACTTGTGCCATGACCTGTGTCCGGGGGACTGGGTCCTGGTGAAGAAGCATGTCAGGAAGAACTGTCTAGACGTGCGCTGGCGAGGACCATTCCAAGTCATACTAGTTACGAACACTGCAGTAAAGTGTGGAGGCTTGCCCAACTGGATACACGCCTCACACACCCGAAGAGTTCCAGCACCTCTGGAAGAAACAGCTCCTCTCTCGGATGAAAATCCAACAGAAAGCGGAGAAGCCACAGAGAGGGAAAGTCAAGCTGTAGAGGTGATCGAAGAGGCTGAGCCTGTGTCGGAACAGGCTGATGACGGTCAGGACACCAGTGAGACCGAAGTTGCCTCAGAGGAAGAAAATAGCTGGGAGTTCGAGTCAGATACCGAACAAGCTGTAAGTGATCAAGAGACGAGTCCAAGAACAAGGAGCAGGAGGACAAGGAATGGAGAAGCTAGTTGGCCGGAGAGAAGGAGAAGGTCAACCTTGAGAGCCAATCCAGAGAGAACCCTTGTCCCGATCTCTGAAGATTCAGATCTAGACGAAGAAGCTACAAATTCAGGCTCCGAGAGTCCGAAAAGATCGAGAAGGGTACGTGTGCCCTGCAGAAGATACGCCACCCCAGAATGGACTTATCTAGCAGATGTCCTGGAGACAGAGATCTGGGAGAGTGAGAGAAGTGCAAGTGACCAATCTCGATCAAATTGTGACAGTGGAGATATGGATGTTGACTCCTGGAATCGAGTCTGAGGAGTTACTGATCTTTACGAGAATTATTGTAAATGCATAAAGACTTTTGTAATTAAGCTATAAAGAAGAAGATAACCTAGCGCCGAGTGGAAAGAAGAATCAAATTAGGGATTACATTTAGAGGACGGAGAAGGGCTAGGGTTGTCTGTTGCTAAAGATAAAAGACATTGTTGTGAAAAGAGACTTTTATTGAAGAGTGTTTTTACAGACTGAGAAAGCAAATAAAAGCAAACAAGGATCTGAAAAAGAAAACTTTTCCTCGAAAAAGAAAGAGCTACCTTGTTTTGATAACATGGAGAATGGCAACCCAAACCGAAAAGCCAAATGCATAATAGGTACATTAATAGCAGTAGTAATTTTTCTCATTATTACAGTAGTTACCACATCATACATGGTAGGACATACAAGCGTAAAGGAGACAACAGATGTAAAGCCTGTAACGACTTTGAAACCTGCTCTTGTTGGGAAGAAGGAGGAGAGCAATGTAATCCGTGAAAAGGCGTTACTGGCAAATGAAGCTCGTAGATTACACGTAGACGAGTCGCAGGGAAACTTTAGATCAAACGCATATGCCAAGTTATTGTATGAGTATATTGATGCCATGGAGGCCAAAGATTGTTATGTTTGCATGCAATTGCCGGCTTCCGTAGATGAAGGCATCAGATATCATCATCTCCCACTGACATATGGGATAACATGTAGTTTATTGCTCAGCATATTTTATGGTAGAGAAGGGTTTGAGTACTACTTTTCAAATTATGATTCGGTACTGCCTGAAGTCCCGAATTATAAACAAATGAATAAGTGGGACTATCACAAAAAGGAAGATAGATTAGCAAAGTTCTTTCTTCCTTGGGATACATTAGATACTTCATATGCACGCAGAAACAATCTGACTTGCAAAGTGTCAGAGGTTGAGAAGAAATTTATTGGACAGGTAGATGACAGGTACAGGAGGCAGAAGATTCTAAAAATGTCAGGACAGTGGAAAACTGATTGGACCGAAGAGGAAAAAGCACACAAAAAGAAGGGTAGTAATGGTCCAATAGCTTTGGATAGAATGCAGAAAGGGAAGTTATGTTTAACTCGAAGCAAGACATATTATGAGAGTGTATTTGTAGGTGAAGTTAGTTGTGAACATGCTTTTCGGTTGGAATATTATACGAAAGATTTCATGAAAGGGATGCAAGCGATTCCTAATGTATATTTTGTATGTGGAAGAAATGCCTATGTAAAATTGCCTGACAATTGGTATGGTTCGTGTTATTTGGCAATTGTCTTCCCCAAAATATATCATGCAAAGGATTTAGAGATCATAGAAGGAAAGGCTTCGAAAAGAGCGAAAAGGGAAGTAGGAGATGCTGAAGTAGTTGGAGACATATTTGGAGCAATGTTTCCTCTTTTAGGTTTAATACTTAATGATGTTAAGATCAGGAGACTGGCTACAGTTGTGGATAGATTGTCTGCTAGTACTGCAAGGTCATTGATGCTAGTAGAAGGAGAGATGCAGTCGATTAGGGCAATGGTTCTTCAGAACCGTCTTGCTTTAGATGTTCTGCTAGCGAAAGAGGGCGGAGTCTGCAAGGCTTTGAAGGTCCAGGAATGTTGTACTTATATTCCAGACAATTCAAAACCACTTGAGAAGGTCATACGGAACATTACAGAGATACATCAAGAAATCGAAGATTTAACAAAAGTAAATGTTTGGGAGAAAGTAGGTAATGGAATGGGAAAGGTTGGAAGTTGGTTTGCCAATCTTGGTAAAAGCGTTATTTGGTACATATTGAAACCTGTCTTAATAATATTGATTTGCATAATAACATTGTTAGGTTTAGTGAGACTGTACAAATGGTATAGGTCAAGCCGGTTACAAAGGTCCATGAGAGAGCAAGAAAGGAGATTAGCTGCTTTACAAGATCAACAGTATAAAAGTTTAAGAGCTCTCGAAACGATAAAAAGAGGGAACCTTGTAACTAGTTCTGTGTAAAGAGTCATTCAAATTGAGGTATTAGTGATGACCCCTAGAGGTCATCAAAGGGGGGAACTGAGAGAGCGCAATTTGAATGAATCATACGTCCGTACCATATTTACAAGCATATCGCATAAAGTTAGAAGTTGTAACGTGAAGTAGCACTTGTAGCGTAAAGTTAGCCGATATAACTTAAATAATAGGAAATGTATTCGTATGTATTCTAGAATGTGCACTAGAATTTGGAAGGCCCGTATACATAGGTTGGGCTAATATAGAAATGTGAAAAGGCTTAAGAACAGTAGAACGTGCTAAACGGAGTTCATATATGTATGTAATTATTAAATGGAGAAAGCGGTGCAATGTAAAGCAAAGAAATGTGTAGACTATATAGCACTGTGTAGGAACGAGAGTATAACATTGTATTTTATGTAACAAGGATTCGATTAATGAATAAGTTACCAATTCGATTATATATATATATATGTGTTAAAAGTCATACTGTGTAGAAGAAGTTGTAGGAATTTTAGAATAGTGTGATCATATGTGATTCTAACCTAACGGACCAAGGGTTCGCAAGAGTGTAGTCCACTACATGTAATTTAGTGGTCTCACAGGAAGAGGGGGATAGCTTTGATCTGTACGTGCGAGCCAAGAGTCAAAGGTCTTGTTAAATTTAAAGTGACAATGCTGGACGAAGTTTATGGCTTAAGTGAGATAAGGGACGCTTGGAATTTGGGGTCTTGTTACGAAGTGACTGTTCACAGGACCAAAAGAGGTTACAATCACAACGGTAATGAATGGAACTCTGTTGAGGTGATGGACTTTGCTCTGAAAGTGTCAACTGGAATGTCATGAGGTTACCAGCACGATGACGAAGATGGCGCCTAAGAAGCAAGGTCAACTTAACAGACGACGCGAAGAGATGAAGCTATGGAAAAACCCAGAAGCGGGACTACATGAAATGTGTACGTGGTGGGCGTCTCAAAGGGGCGTTCCACCCATACTGTGATTTTGTATTTAGGGACAGCACCCCGGAGAGAAGAGAGCAGATGGCCTGAGGAGCAGAGCGCAAGAGAGCAGTAGGCCGAGGACCCTTAGAGAGCGGATGGGTAGGCAGAAAGGGTACTGCTTCTCGACATAGGTTTCCATCAGAGATTGAGAAAGTTTGAACTTCTTTGGAAGTCAAACTGCTGACACCTTTTTAGGTAAAGAACTTGCGAAGTAGGGATGTCATCTAGCATAGAGTAGGGACAGATTTAATTTGTTTTTCTTCTTTTAGATGACGCAACAGATCCACTTTGTGTCTATGCTATTCAATTTGCTAATTCTGGAATTGGTTTTAATCGTTTTCTTTTGTAGACTGAGATTCTTTAGGGAATTTATGTTCCTTTTAGTTCCTGTATACTTGTTGAATCTTATCTTGAGAGGATTGTATATGCAATTGACATTGATTTTATATTAAACTTCTTAAACTTTATCAGTCGTAAGTGGTTCTTCAGAGTTGCGTCAGTTTATGGGGTTGATCTAATTTATGTGGGTTTGCCTTTTACTCAATGACAGTCAATAATCGATCCAAAAGGATGAATGAGACAGGTATCTAATTAACCAGAAAAGGTACCAAAATCTCATTCCCCGCAATGTCATTATGAATGCTTTGTGTTACTTCGCATCAGGTAGGCATTACACAGATAGAGATTGGGCAGCATCTACGAATATAGAATGTTACAACGCATGCAATTTTATTGCATGCTTTTACAACGCATTGTTACAACGACCGCGTTGTTAGTACGCAATACCTTTTCATCACAAGTTATTACAATGACTTGCTGTAGGGGGCACTCTGGACTTAGGAATAGTATTATTACTATTCCTACTCCAGTTTGTGCAACAGCAGGGAAGGTGTTGGATTATAGATCCAATACCTTTGCACCCCTTACAGCATGTAGTTGTAATGACTTGCGATGTAAAGGTATTGCGTACTAACAACACGGTCGTTGTAATGACCACGTTGTAATAGTTTTGTGTTGTGGAAACAGCATTGTAAATGCTGTTTCCCTGCATCCACCCATGTATTTTGACACAAACTCAGATTTACAAATGCTTGTAAACCTTGGTTTTCACGGAAATGGCAGGTCTACCTGATAGAGTAACAACTAGAAGAAATATCTTTATTTCTCGTTACTTCATCTTTAAATGTATGCTGTATTCTGTAGCACACATAGAAAGAGCAATATGCCTCTTCGCAGAAAGAGCAATATGTCTCTTCATAGAAAGAGGAATATGCCTCTAAGGATTGCTTTTGTGCTGGAGTGTATTGCGTCTGTAACGCAGGCACCCTTGCACTATTGTGCTAGGGTGCATACGTGGATGCTAGACTGCCCACAATGCAAGGAGAAAGCAGAAATGCTCAATATAGTTGTAAATATGGAGCTTTTCTGGCTTCTCCCTTTCACGCAGTGAAGTAAGTTCCCTTGCTGCATCATGTTCCAGGAAATAATAATATAAAATATGCCCCAAGCATCTAAGTATCAATCAGGGATATTGTTCTGGATGACTCATAATGAGGGTGATAGTGTTTAACCAATGCAAAGATGATATCTGGCTCGCTCTGGCAGCTCAGTCTGCTCGGTAGGGTAGTAAGGAAGCTATGGGCCCTGATACGAGCAAGGAAAATGGCCTCTTTGACTGCTTTTAGAGCAGTAAACCAATTACCAGGGAAGAATGGGTCCCTCAAGGCGCTGGGCCCTGGTGCCACTGCACCTGCTGCACCATTGGTATCTAATGCGCCCCTGAGAAAGCGATCTGCCAACTTTATGGTAAAAAGCAGTGTCCCAGCCTTTCTCAGTTTCACTAAGGACTTCTTTTAATGCCCAGCTCAGTTATATGCCACAATAACTCAAAGCAGCAGGCTTCTGAATAGAGTTACCAGCCCTCATTTAATCACGTCAGCCTAGGCCTCTAAAGTGCAGAAGCACAAAAACCCCATCAGCTTTCTTCCTTGCCAGGAAAAGACATCTTCAGGATTTATGGTTAGCCATTATCAGACCAGCACCTCCGAAACGCGCCTCTGCTCTAAATACATTTCAGTTATTTCTCGATTTGGGGTGAAAGGACACTCCAGTCGGGAAAGAAATATTACAGCCTGCCTCCCAGTTTTAAAAAACAGATTAGCAAATGCATCAGCCTGTCACTGTATCTCTTGTGGCCAAGACCAACTGCAAGAAGTTTTGTAAACAAAAGACGATAAGCACACACAACCTGCGAGCCCAGAGGTACTCAGAGGAGTGTTAAATGTCCAGAGCAAAGAGACTGGCTGTCCTTTACCTTACACGTCATTAAAAAGCTTTCGGCCAATCAGATAAACAACTTTACAGGGGACCATTTTATTTACAATTCGCAATTGTGGCACTCCTGGCCACTCTGGCTTGTATATACCATTGAATATGAGAAGGGACTGCAGTAGATAATGATAATTGCCAGACTGTGGGGCATATGTATAAGAACTGTGCTCTGCAGTAGTGACGCTGATTAGTGGCAATGTGTTTACTGTTGCCTATTGCCAAATCCTAATGACATGTTTGCGACGTTTTTAAAATACAGCAATACGTGTCGTTAGGATTGGAACAGCAAGCGGCTGCATGAATTGCCACTAACGCAAGCGTCAAGATGCAAAAAAAAATAGACGCAAATGTGAAAAAAGTGACGGACAATTAGCGGCAAGGAAACTCATGCTAGCTGGTCGAACAACATAGATTTGCATCTAGCGAGAAACAAAACAAGTAAAAACCACCATTAAGGAGGACCCAAAAAAACACTAGACCTGCAAGCAGAATGGAGCGCCAGGACCAAGTACTACCCCCCCCAACCCCACCAACAGCCAGGATGACCAGCCAAGGTCCAAGGGGAAGAGGAAGAGAAAATGCAGGTTCAGTGAGAGGGAGAATGAGAACCTGATTGCAGAAGTGGTGGAGCATCAACACCAGCTCTTCATCAGCTCCAAAGTGTCATTGGGGACCAAAAAGGTTATATGGCAGTCCATAGTGGACAAGGTGAACTGCAGCGCTGAGGTCAGGAGGACAGTGATGCGCTGCATGAAGCGCTGGCCTGATGCCAAGCTCAAAACTAAGCAGAAACTGGCTACCAATCTTAAGCCAGCATTTCAGACTGGAGATGGGAGTCGAGCGACCCAGGAGGAGCTCGATCCCTTGGATGAACAGGTGTCAGCTATCATCACAGAGGAGTCAGTGGTTGGAGTTGCCGGGCAGGACAGTGTTGAATATGACCAGCTATAGGACTACCAGGCTAAGTACCAACAGGGGACAATGGGGAGAAATGTGTGATGTTGTTTATGTTTATGTTTATGTTTATTAAATTTGTATTGCGCACAAATACCCGAAGATGTCTCGGCGCAGAGGATTATACGTTGACGGAAATAAATGAAAAGTGAAATTATTGATCGAAGAGCCACGTTTTCAACTGTTTTCGGAAAATTAAAAGGGATGGACTGGTTTTGATGTAGAGAGGGAGAGTTTTCCATAGCCTCGCCGTGGCTACCAAGAAACGTCTGTCCCCCCAAGCAACTGTTCTGGTGTAAGGAAGAGGAAGAAGGAAGTTGGATGTCGAGCGGAGAGACCTGCTGGGGGTGTAAATCCTGAAGGCATTTATTAAAAATTGAGGACCTGCGTTGTGGATGGCCTTATATGCAATACAGAGGGCCTTGAATTTTATGCAGCCTCTGACTCTGAGACAGTGCAGTTGACGTATGGCCGCCGAAACGGATTGGCATTTGGGGATGGAAAGAAGAGCCCTAGCTGCCGCATTTTGGACTGATTGTAGTTTATCCACAACCTGCTGTTGGGAATTTAGCAGGAGGGCATTGCAATAGTCCGATTTTGAGAATATTAGAGTGGTTATCATTGTTATTCCTGCAGCTGGAGGTAAGTAGGGAAGTCGTTTTTTGATTTTTCTGAGGGTTAAAAAAGCGGATGAGGTCACCGTATTAACATGATGGATAAATGTTAATTTGGTGTCGAATATGACCCCCAGGTTCCGGACCTTGGCAACCGGTGCTGGTGGGGGGCCAAAGTCAGTGGGCCACCAGATGTCGGATCATACCGGGGACAGGTTGCCAAAGGTCATCACCTCTGCCTTATCCGAATTTAATTTTAGGCAGTTCATGAGCATCCAGGAGCCTATGGCTAGCATAGCCTCCTGGAATCTTGATGCAACTGCCAAACCATTCTTATGGACCGCCAACACCAATTGGGTGTCGTCTGCGTAGGTAGTCAGATTCAGCCCATAAGTTTTTATGACCCTCGCCAGGTCCGACACATAGATGTTAAATAGTGTCGTACTTAGCGAGGATCCCTGGGGTACTCCACAGGGTAGTGTGGATGTGGGCGAGTAGAAAGTACCAAGTTTCACAGATTGGGAGCGGTTTGCCAGAAAGGAAGCTATAAGGTCTCTGGCTAGATTGTTAACCCCCAGTGCTGAGACACGGTCGATCAAGATGGAGTGATCGACCATGTCAAAGGCGGTGGAGAGATCGAGCAATATGAGTGCAACCGCCCCATTGTGGTCTAAAATAGTTCTGATCTTATCAGTCGCCTTTATCAGTGCTGTTTCTGTCCCATGGCTCTTTCTAAATCCAAATTGGGTATCATCCAGCAAGTGATGTTGATCAATGAAATCTGAAAGTTGGTGGTTCATGAGTGCTTCATAGATTTTTGCTGGGAAAGGGAGGCAGGCTATGGGTCTGTAACTGGCTAGTTCTAAAGGGTCCAGTGAAGGTTTTTTTAACAGAGGTTTAATTATTGTTTTCTTCCAAATCTGTGGGTACTTACCCGTAAGGAACATAGAATTGCAAATCTCAGTGAGAGGAGATGTAATGAGTCCACTGAGTGAATTAAGTACCGATGGAGGGCACGGGTCAAGCGGGGAGCCTGAGGTAATGGTTGCTGTGTATTTGTTGTTTGTCTCAGGGAGGACAGGATGAAACAGAGAAAGAGTAGGACCAGTAACCGGAGTAGAAATGGGTTGAGGGTCAGGGCCTTTGGGATGGGCTAATGAGGAAAAAGTAGCATAGATGTTGGTGACTTTGTTGGTGAAGTAATCGGCTAGGGAGTTACAGAGGTCTTGGGATGGCTAAATTGCAGAGACAGATGGAGCGGTGGATAAGATGTTAACTATTTGAAACAGTTTTCTAGAGGAATTTTGTGCGAGCTCTATCTGGGATAGGTAATTGTCAGTACAAATCTCACCAACCTCAAACTTGTTCAGTCCAGGAACCCATGTCTCAGCACTCCCCCACACTGTGTGCAGGTCAAACACTAGTCACCTGGCTCCTCCATGCGTGGAACACAATTCACAAGTGGAGACCCATGTGTGTTTTGCCCAATGTTTGCATAGGGCAGTGTTCCAATGTCACCGCTGGCTTATACTAACACACATTGTAAGAGCAGCCATGTGCACTGTAGACATGATACTGCGCTTTCCTTTAGTAACTGCATGCACTGGGGTACATGTAGCAGATGGACACCAAGGCAGGAATCCTAGCACCATAGTCCAATAGGCACCTGTGTAAGTCCCACACAGCTTAATGGGCAGCTACAGAAAGGAAAGGACAAGGATGTGTATAACAAAGTTACACACAGTGCAAACCTGCACTCCCTTGATCACACAGGAAGGGACAGCAAATTTGCTTAGCTGTGTTGTGCAGCACAATCACACGTCTTTGAATGTTGCCCCTCCATCACACCTGGCGCAATGCACATCAAGCACTACTAGACACACATAGTGGCACAAGGTTATCTCACAGGATCAACTACGCATCTGAGTAATGGGGTATCTGTGGGACATAGCTGGTACCTACACATGAGGATATGGACATTGTTAGTACAAATCTCACCATCCTCAAACTAGATGATACAAAGCTGTCAGGCCATACATGCTCACACTACACATTGGTCAGCTGCCATGGCAAGGTCCACTTGAACACCTCTCCTCGACACAGAAAGGACTGGGTGTGGGGATTAATGCAACCCATGTACACCTGCAGAACATGGGACAGAGTAAAGGTTAAGAGGGGCAGTGCTTAAATACATACATATTATTCATGCCAACATGCAATCTTTCACAAATGCGTGGAAGGACCATATACACTGTAGTATGTGTCATCCCGCTGCACACCCCTGCGCTGATCTAAAAAGGTCAGCTCTGCGCCAACGCAGCCATCCTTGCACCATGACACAAGGTTGTCTGTGCTGGTGCACGACTGATTTCATCATTGCCAGTGCATGGGAAAACACAAGGGGAGGGCACACTCTTCTCACTATGGTGCTGTCTTGTATATGAGAAAGTATGCTGGTTTGTATAGCTAAGGTGTCTGCTGTGTCTGGTTTTGACAAAATAAAGTAGACAGGCCCATTGGAAGGGAAATCTTGCCATCCACAAATACACTACCATCCTGGTTGCTGCATGAGCCACGTCACCCTGTATCAGCTCACAATGTCAGCATGTTGGAGGTGAAGCAAAACCAAAGGGGATGATGGACAGAGTGTTGAACATTGCAAGCACGCACGCACCCCCAGTCAACTGATCTGGGTTTAACCCATCATCATTCTTTAGCTCACTCCGCCACCCCAGTTTAGACATGGCCATATGCAAATCAGTCTGACCCTGTGCCTCATGGGAACAGTCCAGACCGAACTGCCAAGACATGTCTTCCCTGGACTGGAAACATGCATTCTGGGACCGGTTTCTGGCTAATCAGTCGTCATCAGCCAGGCTAGCTTGAATCCAGTGGCAAAGTGAGCAAAGGACCCACGTCTGGGCATACCCTGCCAACTTAGGGCGAACAAAGCAAAACCAAAAGGGATGATGGACGGAGTGTAAAACATTGCAAGCACTCACCCCCAGTCCACTGATCTGGGTTTAATCCATCATCATTCTTTAGCTCACTCCGCCGCCCCCGTTTAGACATGGCCATATGCAAATCAGTCTGACCCTGTGCCTCATGGGAACAGTCCAGACCGAACTGCCAAGAGATGTCTTCCCTGGACTGGAAACAAGCATTCTGGGACCGGTTTCTGGCTAATCAGTCGTCATCAGCCAGGCTAGCTTGAATCCAGTGGCAAAGTGAGCAAGGGACCCACCTCTCGGCATGAGCTGTCTATGTACACATACAAGTGTGTGAAACAAAACTGTAATATGTCGGACACCCTTCAGATGGCAAACTCAGTACATGCTGCAAGGTCATCAAAGTCTGTCATACCTAAATTACTGCTCCAATAGACATCATCCACTCAGAGGTGGCACACAGTGCCACTGAAAATAATGGCCAAAACCTGGCATGTTAAATGAATAGACAGTGCTATCTACCATCCACAGCCTAATGTAACAGTTGTACAATGTGAAACAGGAGAATGGAAGGGTTCATATCATGCACTTTGTATGTCACCAGTTCAAAAATTACAAACATTTATTAGACGACAACAATATGATGTAACCTTTACATTGCAGAGAATGAACCCTTGTCTCCTGGGCAGCACCCTGTTCTAGACATGTACGATGATGGCAACAATGAAGACAACCTATCTACCATCGACAACAACACCCTTCAAGAGCTCCTGGGCTCCATAAGAAAACTATCTTTGGACCCAAGGAGGGTCAGCAGCATTGTAGTATCTCCACACACCCCGTCAAAAAACCAACAGGCCACCACACACAAACCCCTGGACTCCGAGGGCCCAACTGTGAAATTCCAACAGACTGCGGTAGGAGTCCATCGGGAATTGGCTGATCAGATGAGAGGAGGAATGGAGACCCTGGCAGCCACACCAAAGGGTGCCCTTGGGCTCCTCAATCCAAATAGGGATAACTCTGTTGCCATCAGGGGCACCTGCTCTCCACTCCGTGCCTCTAGCCGTCCCTGGCTGGCATTGCTGGTGTCATGACGCAGAGACATCAACAACTGCCCTGCCAAAGTAGCACCAGCAATGTGGCCAAAGAGGTGAGGGCAATCCGGAAACTCTTGGAGACCGTGGAGCGGAAGCAGGGCACTCACATGGCTGTCTTCAACCGCAACATTGCTGCTGTGCTGGAGAAAGCGAAACAAAAGGGGATGATGGACGGAGCGCTTGAGCAAATCAAACACTCACCCCCAGTCAACTGATCTGGGATTAATCCATCACCATTCTTTAGCCCACTCAGCCACCTCAGTTCAGACATGGCCATATGTAAATCAGTCTGACTCTGTGCCTCATGGGAACAGTCCAGCCCGAACTGCCAAGCCATGTCTTCCCTGGACCGGAAACAAGCATCCTGGGACCGGTTTCGGATTCATAATACTCATCAGCAAGGCTATCTTGAATCCAGTGGCCAAGAGAGCAAGGGACTCACGTCTGAGCATGCCCTGCCAACTTAGGGCGAACAAAGCGAAACAAAAGGGGATGATGGACCAGCTGTTCATCCTTTTGGGCAATGATGCCTAACAATTTGGCACAGATGAATGCTGCTGCAGGTGTAGCATCCACTTCTTCTGCTCCTTATGTGTCTGTGTCTCCCTTTCCTGCCACCAATACAAACAATACCTCACGGGAGACACCACAGACATAAGAGGAGGAAGATGTGGCAGGTACTTATTTTCAAAGGAAAGTCAGCTGTAGCACTCATCTGTGTCAAATGGCCAGTTTCTGCTTCACCCTGTGCTCACCAGCATGGCTTGGAACATCTGCCATCACTGTCTTCGTCTTGACTTTGCCCTGTTCTCCTTGAACATTTGTGGACTGCCAATGTGGCCATTCCTCCCCAGTAACACTGCAGTCATCCTTCTTACTGACATTTCCCAATTCATCTACATGACGCTTGACAAGTTCCCCACAATGAGTCTGTCTGTACATTCACTGACTATATACATCCTTTGGGGTTGTTGTCCAGTGAACTGTGTGACCATGTGTGTTTTGCACATGTAAATAAATGCACCTTTAATTGCTTGGTGTGTGTTTTCTGTCACCATGAAACAGGTCAAGTGTCAACAATGGCTAATCAGTGTAACCACTATATCAAACATTGAGTAAAGTTATCAACTTTGGTGTCTGCAGACTCTGGACCTTGATAGGCAGTGAGATGTCAAAACATGTGTAAAGCACATAATGTCAGCTGTACATTGAGTGCAAATTTAAGGTGGCCTCAATAATGTTTTACTGGTAATATACCCGCAAAGTGAAGGATAAAAACATTCTATTTACAACTGTCATATCCAGCCATAGTAACTAGTGAAACATACCTCATTGGCGTGACATGCAAATGTAGTGAGTGCCGTAGGTGAAGAGGCAGCAAACAGGGAACCACTCCACATACCAACATTGGTAAAGCGAACAGAACGCCGTCCTCGACCCTTCCTCCACCCTTCCCAATCCGGATTCCGAAGCAACCACAGCACGGAGACCGCCCTACCAGCCACCACAGATGATATCTACACCCTCCTGGACCAAGGCCACACCGCAGCCCTCATCCTCCTCGATCTCTCTGCAGCTTTCGAAACCTTAGGCCACAGCCCCATCATCTTTCTTGGTCTTGGATATCTAAAAACCTGAAATAACTATAAGCCGGGCAGGGCAAACAAGCTTCCCTTTTAGTGGATCTTTAACTATTGAATCATGGAATATAGCCAGGAAAGACCTTTGAAAACTAGCATTAATCTTGGAATACCCACCGTCAAGAGTCAATAGCATCCTCTGACTAAAAACACTATTTCATGTATGATCTCTCAGAGGAGGCTGTGAGAAGGGGCCACGCAAAAGAAGGCCTTGCGATTTTACTGAAGGAAGATATATTTTGGGATCAGGAAGTAGTTAATCTGTCTGCCAAATATTCAAGGTATAAAAATTAAGTATAAGAAAAAGACTGCTGACTCTGCACGAACTCCTTTTCTTTAATGTTTATATCCCCCATGGGACCTGTGAAAGACCATCTAATGATCAAAGTTTTTATCGCAATTGACTCTGTTATAGACTCCAAAGGTTTCTCCTAAGTACTGATAACAAGGACTTTAATGGGAACATTTCTAATACCCTATTGTCTGAATGGAGCACTCATGTATATGAGGATAAGTTGTCAATTCCATCACCGTTATTCCCTTCAGAGATCGAGGCTGACAATAGAGGGAAAATGTTAATCGCCTCGGTGACGACCTCAAATGGGCTTAATATATATTTCCCGCCACTTATACTAGAAAGGGATCATCTAGTACATCTTCCTTGATTATGTAATCTGAAGTCTACATCTCTATGGGATGATGTAAACCCTGACCATTAAAACTGAAAAAGTAAGCGACCATGCAGTTTTGTTATTGACAACAGAGATCTTGTGACAATACTCAGATACATGGTCTCTGACACAACAAAATGAAACCATAGAAATCGACTCCAAGAAAGCGCGAATAAAGTGGAACTCTAAATCAATTTCAAAAATAAAATTTCTTTAATTTCTTCAATATTGACTAATGGTAGCACAGACACCGACCCGATAATAGCCTATGAGAACGCAATTGCCAAGATAGTGGTCCCATTGACCCCTGCATAGTTAGGAGCGGGATGTGTAAGGGGCCATTAGCCCAAATCAGTCAGACAGCATAACCTCTAAGTTTAACCAACTGATTAGGCTGCAATGTTTTAAATATTCTGGAGCCAGACAGAAAGAGGTTGTAAAGGTGTAAAAAGTGCTGCAACGGCAGAAGGAGAAAACTAGGCGTGCACAAACAGATAAAAACTGGGTGGACATTCAAATAGCAGTGAACCAAAAAAACTGTAAGGAATTCTGGAGGATCGTAGAAGAAGCAACAGGCACACGGAAATCTAGTAACTCCTCTCCAGTTCTACCATCGGAGTGGGAAAAATATTTCCTCAAACTCTACAAGCCAAATCTTTATGACCTGGCAAATTCAATACAATCGGCTAAGAGGAAAAAATCCCTGATATAACATCACCATAAGCGCAAGAAGTAGCACTACATATAAAGGCAGCAAGTTCAACTGCAGCAATAGGCCCAGATAAAATCCCCATTAAGGTTCTTCAAAGCAACACTGAAGACTGGAGCAAGTTGTTGGCTCCGGTATTCTATTGACTAAGCTAGGGAAGCTTGGAATACTGAGCAACTTTCTCAAAAAAATCATGGCATTACATTCTGCAACTTGGAGTAAACTTCAGCTGGGGGTGAAAAAAGGTTGACAAGGCCTATTGCTACGAGGAACAGCCTTAAGCAGGGCTGCGTCTTAGCCCCCATTTTATTTTCCTTATGCATAAGTGACCTCCCAGGGTGTTTATAAAAAATCAATAATGTCCCACCAAAAATAGCCTCCTGCAATATGCACAATTTAATGTATGTGACAATGTAGTAATATTGGATGTTACACCTGTAGGTTTACAAAGAAATCTTAAAGCTCTAGATAAGTATGCTAAACACAATTATCTTATACCAAATACCTCTGAAACTAAAGTCCTCCCCTTCAGAGGTAGAAAGCACCATCTGACTTATAACTGGACATTAGATAGGAAACCTCTAGAGGGAGGTTGTTAAAGAATATGCTTACCTGGGGAAAATCTTCACCCAGACCGTAGAACATTCACACCCCATTGGACACATCAGCCTAAAGGCTGAAGCCCACATTGGTGGACTATTGAGATTCTAATCCTCCTTAGGTAAGAGACATTTCACTCATATGCTTGAGGTCTATCACTCAAAGATACCACCAATGTTACTATATGCTCTGGAGTATATCCCGATTAAGGCATAGCACCGACGGAATGTAAAAGAAGGAACTCTATTGCGTAAATTGCTAAGAGTCAACCAGTTAGTACATGTCTAAGCAATTCGCCTTGAGCTATCTATAGACAGCGTGTATGCAAAAGCCATTATAAATATACTTCACTGGGTTTATAATCTTTAACTTGTAGACCAAGGGACCATAAGGTATGTCCTGAAATTGGAGACTTTTAGAGACGATGAGTACCAGCACACTTTTAATAAGAACTTAAATATTGCACTAACTCAGTCTAGCTGCACGATTGCACTATTGAAATCTATGAACCTCTTACATCTGAAGCTTTATCTAAAGAACCTCAACACAAGATTATGCTATGAGTTAGATGTGGACCACTGTTCTCGGCTAAAATATTATGCACACTTTGCAGATACTCTACAAATTTTAAAAAATCACAACGGTACATTCACTTTTCATTAGAGTACATGGTCAGGCGTACCATAATTTCAATGAGGCTAGGGATCTTACCCTTGAAGACCCTGACTTTTAATTGGTACAAAACGGATAATTCCACAGAAACTTGTGATTTATGTAATGGAGGATGGCAGAGTCTCGTACATATGTTATTAATTTGTCCAAACTTTATTCTGGTAAAGGCCCGGCGCCAGCAAATAAAGCGCAAATTTTTTAGACATAATCTTAGATCTGCAAGAAGTTTAATTGAGTTTTGTAAATCTCCGCTAGATGAATTTACCTGTTATAATTTATATAAGTTAAAAAAAAATCTTAACATTGTTTTAATATTGAATATTACAACTGTTTTATCATTTTTAATCATGTATTTGTTGACCTCAGTTGAGGTCTAAATCAATTCAATAAAATTCTGATTCTGATTCTGACAATGGGTACTACTTTATTTGTTTTAGTTAGACTTTTCTGCTACCATTTATCATGGCTGGAAAGAGAGGCCATGTGCTTCGTCCAATTTAACATTAAAAGGTGCAGTTGAAGTTGGCCAAGAGTATAGTGCAAATGGAAACATTCATAGAGGAGATAAGGAATATACATGCTCAAGAGATAAAAGTTATCAGGAAAAAGAATACTGATGGATGAGACAAGAAAAGAACAAGTTATAATTTTGACCAAACACAAAGGAAAGAATTGATTAGTTAGAGCTGTGGTAGTAAGAACCAAGTTGGGAATTATAAACAATGTCCTGCTATTGAACGATTTTGTAATCGTTTATAAAAAAGGACATTCCAGCAGTGTGCAAAGGAGTGAGAGTCAACTCTCCAAAGAGATGGATGACTTAAAGGATAATTGTGACCTGAAATTTGTGCTGAGTATAAGGTCTGGTACAAAACTCAAAGGTTGGCCTAAATGTTTTGTATTAATGGATGAACATGAAGCGGCTATTGTTGCAGACCTGTATGGCCGGGATGCCCGCCACCCCCTCCCAACACCAATTCCCCATGGGAGTAGACAGACACGGGTTTGAACTTTTGGAAGGCGGGTGGGAGTTACCCCCCCGGCCATATTTATTAAAATATGAAACAAAATTTTAAACATTAAATAAAAGTTTCATGACTTATGTACAATTTTACATTTATTACATTTCGATGAAGACATGTTCTTTGGCTAACCTTAACAGATCTCTAATACAAAGGTTTCCTAGCCGAGTCTAGCATCCTGAAAATGCATACATTCTAAATTAAAATTGTACATCCTAGCGTTAAGGGCCAACGGCAAGGTCCTAACCGGTGTCAGATCCCTACTACCAAAATCCCGCCCTCACGGTGTGAGTGGCGCATGTGCAGAGGACTTTACCCTCATTGCCAACTGAAACTTCCCTTGTCGTGAGGGCCCCCTTTTCACTCGACGCCATCTTAAAGGTCGTCCGAGTTCCCGTGTGAGGTATCTGTAGGAAGGACAGCGTGGACTCCCCCCCATCCCCACACTCTCTATCCGCCGTCGCGGATATCCGGCCCCCGGGAAATTCGTAGGAGGGGCATCTAGCCGCCTCCCCCCTGGGAGGGGCCTATGGCCGTCTCCCCCTAGGCGACCCATCCTTAGTGGGTGCCGCCTCCCCGTGGAAGGGGCCAATGGCCGCCTCCCCCGGGCGCTCCCATCCATTCTGGGTGGCGCCCCCCTCTAGGGACCTTGAAATTACTGCTCACCGATCATGACCTTACCGCCTGACCAAAAAATAAATACGACAGTTTTTTTACCTACTAAGGGAAGAAAAAATTCTGACATAGCCTTCATGAGTCATCAACTTCATTTTCCTATAAAGGGAAACATTATCTTAAACGCAGAAGCCACATCATTATATGAGACATTACTCTACTTCTCTACAAAGGAAAAAAGGCCTATACATTTCTATCTAATCAAACTTTATTCAAACAAACATTGCCATAAGGGGCTGGTGGGTGGGTCAAAATTGCCGCTTGTTCCGTCGAGGGCTCACGAGCAACGAGTTGGTGCAGCCTTCAGAGCACAGGAACAAGAGGACGCTTCTTCGGATTCCCGCTCTATTTATTCATCTGCGGGAGGGCGGGGACCCTCCTCCGGTACGCCTACTGGCCGCGGTCTTCCGTGCGGGTGTCTAGGACAACCCCTCCTGGGCGGGAAAGGGCGCGCCCCGGCTACGCCACTTCAGGCATACCAGCCGAGCCACGCCCCCCGCCCAAAATGGTTTCCCGGGGGGATCGGGGCACCCAACCATACGTTCGGGGGGACCGAGTGGTCGCCCCTTTCCATATGGCCGGGATGCCCGCCACCCCCTCCCAACACCAATTCCCCATGGGAGTAGACAGACACGGGTTTGAACTTTTGGAAGGCGGGGGGGAGTTACCCCCCCGGCCGTATTTATTAAAATATGAAACAAAATTTAAAACATTAAATAAAAGTTTCATGACTTATGTACAATTTTACATTTATTACATTTCGATGAAGACATGTTCTTTGGCTAACCTTAACAGATCTCTAATACAAAGGTTTCCTAGCCGAGTCTAGCATCCTGAAAATGCATACATTCTAAATTAAAATTGTACATCCTAGCGTTAAGGGCCAACGGCAAGGTCCTAACCGGTGTCAGATCCCTACTACCAAAATCCCGCCCTCACGGTGTGAGTGGCGCATGCGCAGAGGACTTTACCCTCATTGCCAACTGTAACTTCCCTTGTCGTGGGGGCCCCCTTTTCACTCGACGCCATCTTAAAGGTCGTCCGAGTTCCCGTGTGAGGTATCTGTAGGAAGGACAGCGTGGACTCCCCCCATCCCCACACTCTCTATCCGCCATCGCGGATATCCGGCCCCCGGGAAATTCGTAGGAGGGGCATCTAGCCGCCTCCCCCCTGGGAGGGGCCTATGGCCGTCTCCCCCTAGGCGACCCATCCTTAGTGGGTGCCGCCTCCCCATGGAAGGGGCCAATGGCCGCCTCCCCCGGGCGCTCCCATCCATTCTGGGTGGCGCCCCCCTCTAGGGACCTTGAAATTACTGCTCACCGATCATGACCTTACCGCCACAGGCCAGATAGTTGACCGACTATCCGGCCCCCCCACTCCTCCTAAAGGTCATGCTTTCTCAAACCCCTTAGCCATGCTATGAAGTCTCCTATGAGTAAATCATTTCCCTCCCTGGACAGGTGAACCCCATCATTCAGATACATCTGATCACCCCGAATACACCCGTGAGGAATGCTGTGCAACTGCGCTGAGCGAAACAATTTCCCAACTTTATTGTTAACCCTTTTCACGGAGTGGTTCAACGCTGACACTGAAATGCCCCCCCGCCAACACTTCCTGGGGATCATGTGGGACCAGGCAATCGTGCACCCCGGGAGTTTCTTAGCCAACCAGCTAACTGCCGACAGGATGTGTTCCAATAACACTCGTCTTCCCAGCTTCACTAAGTCATTGCCTCCCAGGTGTACTATGACTACAGATGGCGGTGACCTTTGCCGCCCTAAAAGACCCTCAAAGAACGATTGAAATTGGTCAAAACAGAGCCCGCCCTTCCCATGGAAGGTCACTCTGTACTCGTATTCCCCAGATGTGTGAGTCGCGTCACCTGCCTTGAATACGTCCCCGGCGTGCCTCACATATGAGTGGCCCACGACCCATACCACTCTCTCTCCAGTCGGTGATCCTCGACCGCTGGTCTCCTGATGCTGGGTCGACTTCCAATTCCGCCCCGCGTGACAGGCTCGCGAAACTGTAATTCAAACAAAAGACAAGAAGCGTGAGTGCATGTCAATTGATCTTTACAACATGTGCAATCGCACATACCTTTTGAAGCAATTCGAGGACCAACGGCCCAGCTGCTTTACTTCCTCCGCACTCTGACCCCGGGCTGTAGCCTCAGTTGCAGCCCCTATCCTAAATGAGTGGGTCCCAAAATCGCATGGGTCCATGCCCGCGGCACCGATTGACAGTGCTAGCACCCTCTGAAACTGAAATCTCGTCAGTGGGGTGCCATCCTTGTGCCTAAGCAAGCTCCCCCCCATGTAGCCGTCCTCAGTGCCAAGTATTCCTCTACACACTTTATCGGACAAGTGGGGGACCCCCGTGCGCGCTGCACGATAATACTATCCCCCATAGCTCCCTGGTCAGTCTTGGACCTGGCTATCGAGATTACCATCGAATCACCCCTTATTTGGACGTGATCCCTGCCCAGGCCTCCCTCTATATCCTTCTTGTTCCTTGCGACAAGTTCGCTCACCCGCATAGCCCCATGGAATGCCATGGCAAAAGCTGCCCGGAACAGAACTGCTTTGAAAAGGGAGGAGCACGTCTCATCTAACTTTGCTAAAAGTAGAGACAATCTGTCTAAACCAATCGGGTGCCTCGTATCCTGCTTGCGACCCTACAGGCGTTGCCAGCCACGGAATGCCTTCTTAACCAAAAAGGACTCCGTCGGATCTCTTATGCCATGCACCTGTGCCATAAATGAAATGGCCGCCCTATGTCTATTGGCCGTCGCCGCTGATCCGCCTTCTCTGTGCAGCGCAACCAAGAACCCCAGGAAGGATTCCTCCTGACCCCAGCGCTGTCTCCCTGATGGACCCAAAAATGTGCAGTAGGAACGAAACGCTCCTTCGTATGCCTTCCTTGTCCTGGGAGCTAAGCTGGCTGCCACGAGGTCTTGTAATCTGGGGCACCGATTAGCCAGAGAGCTTTGGGGAACGGTGCCGCCACTAGGTCCGCTGTGGGTAGATAGCCCCTGAAAGCCTGCATGTGTGAATGAGAGAGTGCATCAGCTGCATAATTCAGTACGCCTGGCACATGTTTTGCCCTGAACTGTACATTCAATTTCATGCAATGTAAAACAATTTCTTTCAACAATCTCAAGATCCACTTGCAGCGGGCTGCCTGCTGATTAATGCACTCAACCACAGTCATATTATCAGACCAAAACACCACCGAGCGGTCCCTGAAGTCGTCCGGCCATGCCATCAGAGCAACCCAAATGGGAAATAGCTCTAAGAACCCAATGTTACCTGTCAGACCGCTGGAGTGCCACCACGTCGGCCATACTTGTGCCGACCATCGGTTACCAAAGATGGCGCCAAATCCCACGCTCCCAGCTGAGTCGGTCCACAAACCTAGTTCATCCGAAGAAGCTGGTGGTTTGTTCCACACAACTCGACCGTTGAAGTCCGCCAGAAATGCCAACCAAATGCGCATATCCTGGCGAACCTCTGCCGACAGTCTCGTACGGTGGAGTCCCTCCTTGAGACCAACCATAGCTTGTGCAATAGAGCGTGAGAAGGGGTGGGCCATTGGTATCACCCTTAAGGCGAAGTTAAGCTGACCCACAGTTTGCTGTAACTGGTGCAGGGTCACTTTCTCCTTGCCCAGGCATTGTGTCAAGGAAGCCCTAAACTTGGCCACCTTTTCCATCGGTAAACGGAAACATCCTTTCACAGAATCGAGCTCAATTCCCAGAAACTCCAGTGAAGTAGATGGTCCAACCGTCTTACCTGGTGCCAATGGGACTCCGAACTCCCGCATGAGAATGCAGAAGTCCAGCAGCGCCTGCGCACATGTCGTATCGCCGGCTGCTCCCAGAAACAGGAAGTCATCCAGATAGTGCATAACATGCCTATGCCCTGTGGCCTCGGTGAATGCCCACTCTAAGAAACAGCTGAACATTTCGAAATAGGCACAAGAAATGGAGCAACCCATAGGCATGCCTTTATCCATGTAATAACTCCCCTGAAATGCAAAACCCAGCAAGCGCTGATCTCGCGGATGTACCGGGAGCAACCGGAATGCCGATTCGGTGTCTGATTTCGCCATCAGCGCTCCGGGGCCCAGGTGATTTAACATGGCCACGGCATCATCGAACGATGCGTACCGCACCGAACAAATATCTGGGTCAATGGCTTCGTTCACCGAAGCACCCCTTGGGGCAGACAAGTTGTGAATGAGTCTAAACTCCCCTGGGTCTTTCTTTGGGACCACCCCTAGCGGGGAACACACGAAATCCGCCACCGGCGGGCGGTGAAAAGGCCCCGCCACCAGCCCCAAGCTGACTTCTTTGAAAATTTTCCTTGCAGCTAAGCTTGGGTTATGTTGTACAGTAACTGATTTTTACAAAAGGAGTCCCCCCGAAAATCCCCCGCCGCGATGTTGAAGCCATATAGGAATCCATTCCTCAACACCCCGGCGGATACATGATCAGGGTATTTGTTCAACCAGGGAGTCAGAGCCATGATATCGACAGGTGTAGACAATCTGTTACAAAACATCACCTCACTCTTGTTTAGAACCCCCTTTTCCTACCGTTCCGCTGTTTTTCGATCTACAGCTACTCTCCGGGTGTGAGGGGTTCCCACAGCCCGCACACGCATGCCTGAACCTACATGTTCCCTGGGGCCTGCTACAGTTGCCTCTATTGAAGCGCCAACAAACCCCCCGCTTGCCGCCATTCCCGCCGGTCTTGGGCTGATATTCCCCACCGGCGCCCGCTCGAAAGGGCACCGCGGGCTTTTGGCGAGCTGACCCCGACCCGCTCCCGCCCGGCGAAGACGTACCTGCCGCCCCAGGCAAGAGCTGCTTGTGCCATGCAATGGAGTCGAGGCAATCCCAGGTCAAAGTTGGATTAAACTCTTTCGCTTTTTGGAATTTCATATCGTAACTTTTCCACTCGTCCCCCTCATATGTGGTATAAAAATCCATAATCCTATTCTGATAACATGTCAACTCAGTCATGACTTCAGGCTTTCTTTCCCCCATGACTGCCGGAAATATCGAAAAGGCCTTTACCCAATTCGCTACCGTCTCATCGACCCTAAATTCCGCCATCTTGGCCCGCCATACACTGGGGTGCCATAGATCCTTCCGGGATTTCGCATATTCCATCTCGCGATGGTCAGTCAACAATGAAAACATATTCACATATTTTTCCCCCCATATCAGTTCCTTTGTGGCCGCAGGGATGTGCTGGGCCACCCTCTTGCGCCTTGAAGGTAACGAACCCTCCCCTACCATTGGCAATGTGTGCTTACCAGGTTCGACCGTCGTGTCTGCCGCCTTTTCCCGGCTAACCACAGGTCCTCCCTGCGCCACCTGTGGGGGAACAAGAGGAACATTCGCCGTCGAGGCCTCTCTCGACTGCCGTAACTGCTCGATTATTAGTCTAGCCTCCTCGGCCGGGTCCCCCGCGGCCACTGCCCCCCCCGCTTTCTTCTTGAGCCATGGCAACACTGCCGCTAACTGGAGGGCTAGTTCCGGGGGCATCTCCTCATCAATACCAGGAGTAATTACAACGGGGATTGGTAAACCTATATCTGGGTTTGGTACCGGGCTGTCCGCCGGTGTGATGGGGGCGATTGGGGGTACCTCAGGAACCGGATCTTCCCCAGAAACCGCCCTCCTCTTAACACGCTTTCCCCTACCCTCAGGGACGATTCCCGGCAAGGCCGGGCCTATTACCTTCTTAGGACGGCCTGAGCTGTTCTGGGCCGCTAACTGTTTCTTAACATCGGCCAAACCTCGACCGATCGAGTCAACTTTACCGAGTTTTCGGTCCATGATCGCCATTCGATTCGACAAGGTGCGTAGTACCTTCTCCAACTCGGAGCTCTTTCCTGCTTTCTTGCCGACCATAGCTGCGTGTACTCTGCGCTAGTTGATCAACGAGGTCCTGGATCTTTGTACTCCAAATAACTGAAAGAGAAACAACAAGATTACAAGTTCTCAAAATTGCCGCTTGTTCCGTCGAGGGCTCACGAGCAACGAGTTGGTGCAGCCTTCAGAGCACAGGAACAAGAAGACGCTTCTTCGGATTCCCGCTCTATTTATTCATCTGCGGGAGGGCGGGGACCCTCCTCCGGTACGCCTACTGGGCGTGGTCTTCCGTGCGGGTGTCTAGGACAACCCCTCCTGGGCGGGAAAGGGCGCGCCCCGGCTACGCCACTTCGGGCATACCAGCCGAGCCACGCCCCCCGCCCAAAATGGTTTCCCTGGGGGATCGGGGCACCCAACCATACGTTCAGGGGGACCGAGTGGTCGCCCCTTTCCATGTGCTTGGTTCACTCAAATAAGTCAAGAAAGTATCCAAAAGCTGTGGGATAAAAGAGCATTGTTCAAAACTGACATTAAACCGGCAGCATTACTGGTCATAACTAAACATTTTAGGGTACTTTTTGAGTAATCTTAATTGCAAAAATCGCAGAACAAGAGGCAAAGTGCATGTTGTAGATAAAGGTGATCTGATTTTAGGATGGCCACTCCAAGAAGAAATGGGAATTAAACTGGACCCAGTGGGCAAGTACTCCAGTATATATTACTAGTAGCCTGTCCCGACGTTGTCCGGGTATGAATTGCTGCCGGCCAGTAGTATATTGTTTTGTAGGATTTCGTTTTGATAGTATCTGTGACAGGCCTGTGAAACGCTCCGATTCACAGTGCACTGCTGATGCACTTAAGAGTGCGCGTTCAGTAGTGTGTGAACTGTGAGTTTCCCTACTTTATTTTTCCTTGCAATATTATATAGCTCAAACTCGACAACATGGCATGAGCACAATTTACATTACAGAAGAACACATTCATTTGTGGTAGGCACGGGGAGACAAAGCAATTTTCCTGGAATCACAGGATGTTGAGCTGATGCCGAGATTCGAACGTAGCTCCCCAGCTCTAAAGTTCGCAATTCTAGAACTTGTGGCAGGAGGTGTGTCTAAAAGTGTATGTCGGTGCTGGCCATCAATGAGAGAGACCTGTGCATTTTTCAAATCGGTGGTGAAAAAATATGAGTATGTTGCTGGAGATGTGGGCCACCGTGCCACCAATGTACTTACCGGGGAGGGTAAACACCCATCATTCCGCAACTTTCTTTCCGCATACCATCACACTGCATACTTTCATTGCGAAAGTACCATTACTCCGCAATGCCATTATAACGCATGGCATTACATTTTATATGCTTTTACCACACATACATTTACAACAAAATTCGTTGTAAGTGCATGAATGGTAAAAGCATGTTTTTTTAATGTTTGGATAAGGTAAATATGGGTATAGGGTTATATGTTTTGGGGTACTGAGGTATATGTTTTGGGGTGTTTGGGTATTTTAAGGGTTCAGATATAGTTTTGGGTTATGGGGTACAGGGGTAGTTTTAGGGTTTAGGGATAGGTATGGGTTTTGGGGTAAAGGGGTATTTTTAGGGTTCAGGGCTAGGTTTGGGTTTTGGGGTATAGGGGCATTTTTAGGGTTCAGGGGTAGGTTTGGGTTTTGGGGCACAGGGGTATTTTAAGGGTTCAGGGCTAGGTTTGGGTTTGGGGTACCGGAGTATTTTTAGGGTTGAGGGCTAGGTTTGGGGTTTGGGGTACAGGGGTGTTTTAGGGTTCAGGGGTAGGTTTGGGTTTTTGGGGTACAGGGTTATTTTTAGGGTTCAGGGCTAGGTTTGGGTTTTGGGGTACAGGGGTATTTTTAGGGTTCAGGGGTAGGTTTGGGTTTTGGGGTAAAGGGGTATTTTAGGGTTCAGGGGTAGGTTTGGGTTTTGGGGTACAGTGGTATTTTTAGGGTTCAGGGCTAGGTTTGGGTTTTGGGGTACAGGAGTATTTTAAGGGTTCAGGGCTAGGTTTGGGTTTTGGGGTACAGGGGTATTTTAGGGTTCAGGGATAGGTTTGGGTTTTGGGGTACAGGGTTATTTTTAGGGTTCAGGGCTAGGTTTGGGTTTTGGGGTACAGGGGTATTTTTAGAGTTCAGGGGTAGGTTTGGTTTTTGGGGTACAGGGGTATTTTAAGGGTTCAGGGCTAGGTTTGGGTTTTGGGGTACAGGGGTATTTTAGGGTTCAGGGGTAGGTTTGGGTTTTGGGGTACGGTGGTATTTTTAGGGTTCAGGGCTAGGTTTGGGTTTTGGGGTACAGGGTTATTTTTAGGGTTCAGGGCTAGGTTTGGGTTTTGGGGTACAGGGGTATTTTTAGGGTTCAGGGGTAGGTTTGGGTTTTGGGGTACAGTGGTATTTTTAGGGTTCAGGGGTAGGTTTGGGCTTTGAGGTACAGGGGTATTTATAGGGTTCAGGGATAGGTTTGGGTTTTGGGGTACAGGGTATATTTATAGGGTTAAGATGGGTTAGTGTTTAAGAGTGTTGGAGTATTTTAAGGAGTAGGGGTGGGTTCTGATTATGGGGTGCAGGGGTATTTAAAGGGAGCAGGGTGGGTTTATCACACAATATGAGACATGGCATGAAGGGCGGTATGTACCACACGCCCCCAGCGTTTGTCACGCCCCCAGCACACGCCCACAGCACAACGCAGACACGCCCTCAAGGGACTACTTTGCTGGCACGTTTCTTTTACCTTTTAAATGTATAAGGTGAGCGTCTGCATAGCCTATGTCCTCTGCTGCAACTGCTCTTTCCAACGCTGTATTGTGTGTTGTGATTGGTGCTGTGGTTCCTGAGATTACCCGCCTCAAAGGTTTGGGCTCTCTCTTTATTATATTAGTATGGATAGATAAAATCAGAAAAGAATAACAAAATAACCCAGGTCCTCTAGAACAATTTATTCCGATCCTGAAGTAGGATTTTGGTAACATGTTCAAAGATGAATTGAGAGAAAAGAATACAAGACATTCAAACATAAGATGATTCTCAGGGAAAATGCTGTTCCTGTAAGACACCATGTGAGAAACGTGTCATTGGCCTGCAATGGAAAATTGAAGGGCATGTTTTAGGAGTTGGTTAAAATATACATTATAGAGCCAAGTTAATTATGTCCTTTGGCAGCTCATATAGCAAATTTCCTCAAAGGCTCCAGTGAATTAAGACACTGTGTAGATCTCCGTAGCCTTAATGAAGCAATATGGATTGACCGACATTGCCTACCAAATATACCTGAATTGATCTCAACTTTGAAGGGAGCAGAAGTATTTTTGACACTTGATCTTGCTAGTGCCTATCATCAGGTAGTTTTTGCACAGAGTTCGAGGCATCTTAGCTTTGAAGGTAGGTATCAATTTAAAAAGATGTCCTTTGGTCTGGCGAGTTAGGCCTCAGTATTTCAATATATAATGAAGGAGACATTAAGTTGGCTAGAAGGTGCAATAGCCTTTCAATCCAACATCTTGATGTTTGGTAAAGACAATTATCAACATGATGTGAGACTATACAAAGTTCTTCAGTCATTATCGGATAAGGGTCTGACTTAGACTGAAGAAGTGTCATTTCAGGTGTGATAGTGTAGAATATTTAGGTCACACAATATCCAAAGAAGGAATCAAACCCTAAGACTCGCAAGTGAAGACTATTTTGGAGGCTTCCAACCCTGAATCTAAAGAGCAGTGGGTTTCCATCCTTGGTTGAACTGAATTTTATGAAAAATCTGTTGAGAACTATTCTGCGAAAGTAGAACCAATGCGGAGATTGATGAAGAAGAATGTTGAATTTATGTGGGGTGACTTACATAAACCGCATTTTCCAATTCATAAAAAAAAAGTAGTTTGAGCACCTTTGCTCAAGCCTTTCATTGTATGGAAACGTGTTTTGGCTGTAGATTCTAGAAACTATGGCCTGGGAGCTGTACTACAACAATCAGACGGGGATAAGGAATGACTGCAAGGCTGTCTAGACGGACTGCAAAACTACAAAACTAGCAATTCAAAATACTGTATGTTCTGGAAAAACAAATCTTCAGGCTGACTGTATGTCTCAATTGCCACTACCTTCATTTGAGTATACTAATGAGGAAGCAATGGAAGGTTTCTGTTTTGAAGATGGGATATGAGAAGATTTGCAGTGAGAAGGCTTGGAAAGATAAGAATCCGCATTTGTAAAGCACAGACATATCACCCCTTAGGGTTTCAAGGCACTTGGGGCTGTGGGGAAATTAAGGGAGCAATTGCCCTGTGTCACATGATGCTGAGCTGCCTCTGGTGCCGGGATTGAACCGCGATCCCCGCGCTCCGGAGTCAGCCTCTTTGGCAGCTGCATCACACATCTCCCCGAAGAGATGCCCAATAGTGACAATATTTACAGATTGGTCAACCATTACTTAGAACAGGGTTGGCTTCTGTAATGATGTCAATGCAATTCAATGCAAGAGTGGCCAGTGACCAAACTAGTCAGGCACTAGGACCAGCCCGAGTGAGGGACGAGGGCGGGCGGAAAGGGAGGAGCCGGGGGACCAAGGAGTCAGTTAGCCGTTAGCCCTGTGCAAGGAAGGAGCAGAATAAAGGAGCTGAAACAGTCATCCGTGTCTGCGTGCATTCTGTGGGAACAACAATACTACAGCTTCAACCTAGAGTTTTGCAAGGAGAGGTCAAATTTTTGGTGTGATCCAGAGAAAGTTAGTATGGACTGAATGTGTTCTGATGCATGGAGACGCAGTAGTCCACCCTTTCAAGGCCTGACAGAAAATAAATAATTAGTCTTTTGAAGCAAGTGGGCATGTCTGCTGCCAAAAGAACAATTAGTGACTATTTTGGTGGCTTGGATTGGATGACATGGTGGATGCAGTTATTCACAAGTGTGAATTGTGCAACAGAAGTGATAAAGTAGTGAAACCTGATGTCGGAAAGGCTAGCCTGAGGCTCTGGTCCATGAAGGAAGTTGGGAAGTGATATAGTTGTCCCTTTTTATGTGCTTAATGATAGAAATTCCCATGGTATTGTTTTGGTTGCTTACCACACTAAATGGCCTGAAGTCAAAATTGGGGAAAATATTATATCTGAGGTGATTATTAATTTTTGGGAAGATATATTTTCTTGAGAAGGTATTCAGAAAATCTTAATTTCCGACAATGGTCCACAATTTATGAGTTCAAGACTTTTTAGCGTATTTACAATGGTGTGGTATACAAAGAAAGAAAATAGCTGCTGGTCACCCTGAAACAAATGGTCAGGGTGAACTATTTAATCGGGTGATCAAGGAATCTATGCAATTGCCTCTGGCTGGAGGTTTGGACAGGAGGGAAGTTGTACATGCTACTTTGTAATCTTACAGGCTCACTCTTCATACAGTTACAGGGTTTTCTACCAAGCTTGAAGGCTAAAAGGGCTTGTGTAATATCTTATCTTTTGCCCCAGATGGAGATATTCACGGGGTTGGTAGAGTGGAAGAGTATAGAAAGAAAATGGGAGCTAGTCTAACCTAATCTTGTGGCAAAGTGAGTCACAGTGATTTCAGTGTTTGTCAGTGGGTTAGGGTCAAACTCCTGGCGGGAAAAATTGGACAATTGGGAAAATGGTCACCACCTATGCAGATTGTAGAAGAGTTGAATGGTGCAGTGAGAGTGGAGACTGATACTGTATGGGATTTTAGTAGGGTGTCAAAGTTTGTTGGTGAACCTATGAGATGTGATTCTTCTGATTGCCAAAGGTTGCTAGGTTTGCATTTTTAATTGTTAATGCAAGGGACGCAGATTAGAAGTGAGAGAAGAATCCTGTTGGAAGGAGAAGTGTTAGCTGGCGGTTAATTTTTTTCTTCCACCATCTCCACTTCTTATAGCAAGGAGGGACGTTGTTTGAGAACTCGTATATGCCCAAAAAGTTTGATGATTTTATATTGTCATAATATTTCTATCATACAATATTATTACTATTTGTTAGGTCATTTGTTGTTATATTTTCGTGTTTCAATGAATGTATTTGATCATGATTTATTGGTATTTTTATTTTGGGGTAAAACAAGGAAGGTGTGTTGTATTGCCCCTTGGTCCTCTGCTGCTCTGTGCTGCCAATGGAGTGTGAGAGAATGTGAAGGGTAGTGCGTGAGTGGTAGCATGTGAGCGGGTGTGGGAGTGAGTGACCAGTGGGTGAGAGCAGCGGCGGCCGGCGAGGCTCATATATTTGATGAACAAAGAACTCAACTTTACCAGTACTGCTTCTCATTTCCTTCACATTGACAAGTCAAAAGTAATGGAGGAAGATTGAGGAAAATTAGGAAGAGAAGTCCTCCTATGCTCTTCAGGTCTGCACTATTACTGCTCATCCTCCTCTTGTAACCGATACACTTTATCTCCCGCAAGACTCACTACCATTTTTTAAGGAAGGGCATTTGTCCGGCTGGAGCTCGGCCTGAACTGGCCATACCCGGCACCCTATGCGGGTTCGCTGGGTAGGAGCCAGTTTTGCTGCTTGTGGTGGACAGTTTTGTTGCTGTGGGCCAGTTTCGTTTCCTACCTACAGGGCTTCAGCACTTTGCAAACTTTATTGAACAAATGGTTTTTAGGTCTCAGCCTGACGTCAGCAGCGCATGCACTGCCTCGTCATACGAGACGTCTTGGAATCGATACGATTACAGAAGCCTCGTCCCAGCTCTGCCTTCAGCTATTATTCGTGCGCGTCGATTGGCGTCACTAATTATGCCTAAATCAGTGCAATGATTGCACTGAAGGCATGCCAATCATTCCTTGTTGCCACCCTGTCTCCTTTTAGGCGCGCCCATTGGGATTGGATCATTTACAGGCGGGTTTACACTTTTTCCTTTAAAGGACTCAAAGCACTTTTTTTTCCTAATTTGCAGTCTCGTCAACACGCTTGTAATGCTTGCTGACAGCCTCTCCGGCTTCAGCCCCCCACCCTCGCAAAATGTGGAATTCTGCTGCATTAACAACGCACCTTATCTCTCTGGTGTTTAGTTTTTTAAAGCAATCTATTAATGCATTAATTTGCACATTATGACGAGCTGAAGAGTATATTGAGTAGATTTCGTGAGAGGCGGGATTGGACTACAGAGGTATGTTTGAATAGTCAGATCCTTTAGAGCCAGAGAACCAGGTCAGCAGAGCTGCTTTAGAGCCAGTGAACCAGGTCAGGAGAGCTGCTTTAGAGCCAGAGAACCAGGTCAGCAGAGCTGCTTTTGAGGAGAGAACCAGGTCAGCAGAGCTGCTTTAGAGCCAGAAAACCAGGTCAGCAGAGCTGCTCTAGAGCCTAGGAACCAGGTCAGCAGAGCTACTCTAGAGCTAGAGAACCAGATCAGCAGAGCTGCTCTAGAGCCAGAGAACCAGGGCAGCAGAGCTGCTGTAGAACCAGAGAGCCAGGTCAGCAGAGCTGCTTCAAAGCCAGAGAACCAAGTCAGCAGAGCTGCTTTGGAGCCAGAGAACTAGGGCAGCAGAGCTGCTCTAGAACCAGAGAACCAGTTCAGCAGAGCTGCTTCAAAGCCAGAGAACAGGTCAGCAGAGCTGCTTTATAGCCAGAGAACCAGGGCAGCAGATCTGCTCTAGAACCAGAGAACCAGGTCAGCTGAGCTGCTTTAGAGGCAGAGAACCAGGTCAGCAGAGTTTCTCTAGAGCCTAAGAACCAAGTCAGCAGAGCTATTCTAGAGCCAGAAAACCAGGTCAGCAGAGCTGTTTTAGAGCCAGAGAACCAGGTCAGCAGAGCTGCTCTAGAAACAGGTCAGCAGACCTGCTTCAAAGCCAAAGAACCAGGTCAGCAGAGCTGTTTTAGAGCCAGAGAACTAGGGCAGCAGAGCTGCTCTAGACCCAGAGAACCAGGTCAGCAGAGCTGCTTTAGAGCTAGAGAACCAGGTCAGCAGAGCTGCTGTAGAGCCAGAGAAACCAGGGCAGCAGAGCTGCTTTAGAGGGAGAGAACCAGGTCAGCAGAGCAGCTTTAGAGCCAGAGAACCAGGTCAGCAGAGCTGTTCTAGATCCAGAGAAACAGGTCAGCAGAGCTGCTCTAGAGCCTAAGAACCAGGTCAGCAGAACTTCTCTAGTGCCAGAGAACCAGGTCAGCAGAGCTACTTTAGAGCCAGAGAACCAGGTCAACAGAGCCGCTTTTGCGGTATAGAACCGAGTCAGCAGAGCTGATGTAGAGCCAGAGAACCAAGTCAGCAGAGCTGCTCTAGAACCAGGGAACCAGGTCAGCAGAGCTGCTTCAAAGCCAGAGATCCGGGTCAGCAGAGCTGCTTTAGAGCCAGAGAACCAGGGCAGCAGAGCTGTTTTAGAGCCAGAGAACGAGGACAGCAGAGCTGCTCTAGAACCGGAGAACCAGGTCAGCAGAGCTGCTTCAAAGCCAGGGAACCAGGTAACCAGAGCTGCTTTAGAGCCAGAGAACCAGAGCAGCAGAGCTGCTCTAGAACCAGAGTACCAGGCCAGCAGAGCTGCTTTAGAGCCAGAGAAACAGGTCAACAGAGCTGCTTTGGAGCCGTAGAACCAGGTCATCAGAGCTGCTTTGGAGACAGAGATCCAGGTCAACAGAGCTACTGTAAAGCCTGAGAAACCAGGTCAGCAGAGCTGCTTTAGATACAGAGAACCAGGCCAGCAAAGCCATTGTAGAGCCAGAGAACCAGGTCAGCAGAGCTGCTCTAGAGCCTAAGAAGCAGGTCAGCAGAGGTTCTTAGAGGCAGGGAAAAAGGTCAGCAGAGCTGCTGTAGAGCCAGAAAAACCTGGTCAGCAGAGCTGCTTTAAAGGGAGAGAACCAGGCCAGCAGAGCTGCTTTAGAGCCAGAGAACCAGGTCGGCAGTGCTGCTCTAGAGCCAGAGAACCAGGCCAGCAGAGCTGCTCTAGAGCCAGAGAACCAGGTCAGCAGAGCTGCTTCAAAGCCAGAGAACAGGTCAGCAGAGCTGCTTTAGAGCCAGAGAACCAGGTCGGCAGTGCTGCTCTAGAGCCAGAGAACCAGGCCAGCAGAGCTGCTCTAGAGCCAGAGAACCAGGTCAGCAGAGCTGCTTCAAAGCCAGAGAACAGGTCAGCAGAGCTGCTTTAGAGCCCGAGAACCAGGTCAGCAGAGCTGCTTTAGAGGGAGAGAACCAGGTCAGCAGAGCTGCTCTAGAGCCTAAGAACCAGGTCAGCAGAGCTGCTTTAGAGCCAGAGAACCAGATCAGCAGAGCTGCTTTGGAGCCATAGAACCAGGTCAGCTGAGCTGCACTAGAGCCAGAGAACTAGGTCAGCAGAGCTGCTTTAGAGGGAGAGAACCAGGTCAGCAGAGCAGCTCTAGAACCTAAGTACCAGGTCAGCAGAGCTGCTTTAGAGCCATAGAACCAGGTCAGCAGAGCTGCTTTAGAGCCAGAGAAACAGGGCAGCACAGCTGCTTTAGAGCCAGAGAACCAGGTCAGCTGAGCCATTGTAGAGCCAGAGAACCACGTCAGCAGAGCTGCTCTAGAGCCTAGGAAGCAGGTCAGCAGAGCTGCTCTAAAGACAGAGTGCCATGTCAGCAGAGCTGCTGTAGAGCCAGAGAAACCAGGTCAGCAGAGCTTCTTTAGAGGGAAAGAACCAGGTCAGTAGAGCTGCTTTAGAGCCAGAGAACCAGATCAGCAGTGCTGCTCTAGAGCCAGAGAACCAGGCCAGAAGAGCTGCTCTAGAGCCAGAGAACCAGGTCAGCAGAGCTGCTTCAAAGCCAGAGAACAGGTCAGCCGAGCTGCTTTAGAGCCAGAGAGCCAGGGCAGCAGAGCTGCTCCTGAACCAGAGAACCAGGTCAGCAGAGCTGCTTTAGAGGCAGAGAGCCAAGTCAACAGAGCTGCTCTAGAGCCAGAGAACCAGGGCAGCAGAGCTGTTTTAGAGCCAGAGAAACAGGTCAGCAAACCTGCTCTAGAACCAGAGAACCTGGTCAGCAGAAGTGCTTTAGAGCCTAAGAACCAGGTCAGCAGAGCTGTTTTAGAGCCAGAGAACCAGATCAGCAGAGCTGCTTTGGGGCCATAGAACCAGGTCAGCTGAGCTGCACTAGAGCCAGAGAACCAGGTCAACAGAGCTGCTTTAGAGGGAGAGAACCAGGTCAGCAGAGCTTCTCTAGAGCCTAAGAACCAGGTCAGCAGAGCTGCTTTAGAGCCAGAGAAACAGGGCAGCAGAGCTGCTTTAGAGCCAAAGAACCAGGTCAGCAGAGCTGCTTTAGAGACAGAGAAACCAGGTCGGCAGAGTTACTTTAGAGCCAGAGAAACAGGTCAGCAGAGCCGTTGTAGAGCCAGAGAACCACGTCAGCAGAGCTGCTCTAGAGCCTAAGAAGCAGGTCAGCAGAGCTGCTCTAGAGGCAGAGTACCATGTCAGCAGAGCTGCTGTAGAGCCAGGGAAACCAGGTCAGCAGAGATTCTTTAGAGGGAAAGAACCGGGTCAGCAGAGCTACTTTAGAGCCAGAGAACCAGGTCAGCAGGGCTGCTCTAGAGCCAGAGAACCAGGCCAGCAGAGCTGCTTTGGAGCATAAGAACCAGGTCAGCAGAGCTGCTCTAGAGCCAGAGAACCAGGTCAGCAGAGCTGCTGTAGAGCCAGAGAAAGCCGGTCAGCAGATCTGCTTTGGAGGGAGAGAACCAGGTCAACAGAGCTGCTTTAGAGGGAGAGAACCAGGTCAGCAAAGCAGCTTTAGAGCCAGACAACCAGGTCAGCAAGGCTGCTGTAGAGCCAGACAACCAGGTCAGCAGAGCTGCTTTAGAGCCAGAGAACCAGGTCAGCAGAGCTGCTCTAGAGCCAGAGAACCAGGTCAGCAAAACTGCTTGCCATAGAACCGGGTCAGCAGAGCTGCTTTACAGCCCGATAACCAGGTCAGCATAGCTGCTTTAGAGCCAGAGAACCAGGTCAGCAGAGCTATTGTAGAGCCAGATAACCAGGTCAGCAGAGCTGCTCTATAGCCTAAGAACCAGGTCAGCAGAGCTGCTTTAGAGCCAGGGAACCAGGTCAGCAGAGCTGCTCTACCTGACACTCACTGACTGACACTGACTGACTGACACGGAATGACTGATACTGACTGTCTGACACTGACTGACACTGACTGTCTGACACTGATTGACTGACACTGACTGACTGACACTGATTGACTGACACTGATTGACTGACACTGACACTGACTGACTGACACTGACTGACTGAGTCTGACTGTCTGACACTGACTGACACTGACTGACTGACTGCCACTGACCGACTGACACTGACTGACAGGCACTGACTGACTGACACTGACTGACTGACACTGACTGACTGACACTGACTGACTGACTCTGACTGACACTGACTGACTGACTGACACTGACTGACACTGACTGACACTGACCGACTGACACTGACTAACTGACTGACAATGACTGACTGACACTGACTGACTAACAATGACCGACTGACACTGACTGACTGACACTGACTGATACTGACTGACTGACTGACACTGACTGACTGTCACTCACTGACTGACTGACTGACACTGACTGACACTGACTGACTGACACTGACTGACTGACACTGACTGACTGACTGACACTGACTGACTGACACTGACTGACTGAAACTGACTGACACTGACTGAAACTGACTGACTGAAACTGACTGACTGACACTTACTGACATGACTGACACTGACTGACTGACATTGACTAACATTAGGTCTCCCCTTTCATTAAGTTAAAGCCATTTGCTTTGCTATACAATACAGCAAATGGTTTTAACTTAATCAAAGGCGAGACCTATTGCATTTTCAATGCTTGTTGTGCATGTCACTTCAAAATCATTTTTATTCTGCATTTGGTTGGTTCCTGTCTCCAGCAGGTTTGTCAAGAGCAGCAATGACATTCATGGCTTTAATGGGAAGTGGGAAATGTGTCCACTTTTGCTTGACCCAGCAAAGGAGGCACTGTCCAGAAAAGGAATTGTCTGGGATCAACCAATGCGGTCAAGTGGAAACCATGATTGATGCAAGGTTTCTCTGTTTCACATTGTGCTGTTTGGCCACTGTATGGTTATCTCTTTCTCTCTTTGGATCAAAGCTTAATGCTTTGTATTTAATTCTTTGAGGTGCTAAATCAGCAAACACATATGGGCTGTTCATCTTTCACAAGGACTGGTGGGGGTAGCTTTTGGGAGAATGAAGTTTAATTCAGAAGCTAAAATGAAAACCAGAGCACCCACCTTTGGTTAGCGCATTGAGACAATTTAATCCCTTTAGCAAAAAAGCTGTATTCGTGGTCATCCACTATTGAATTAATTTATCCACCCCACTTCTCTTCTAACCAACTACTCATTTATTCATTGAACCTTGCAACAACGTCCCCAATCTCCATCCAGTCAGTCAATGACTGGGCAACGTTCTATAATGTAAAATATTTTGTAAAATGATGTTAAAATTTTTCTCAATACTGGGCTCAGCCTTTCATCCTCCTGAGCCTGCTAAAACGAAAGCCATTATAGTTGGCAAAAGTAAGACTTATTTACAGAGGAAGTGATTGAAGTGCGGTATAAAGCAATTTATAAAAAGCAAGTTATTGGTGTATGACATGTAAGCAAATCATTTTTTAGGGGAAGTTTTTGCAGTATATTAAAATAATGACAAAGTGCAATGCTTCTCTGATTGCACTGACACAACAAACTCTAACCTTGGCTACCTGTCAGAGATAATGTGGGATGCATTGTAAAATATTCACAGTCTGGAAATATTGTGAAATATTCACAAGCTGGAAACCTCTTTCAGGTAAAATCATTTCTGAAGCTAGATCAGGACTGACGGGAAGGACTGAACATAAGAGGTAAGGTAGGCAAGACAAATATCAATGGCATAAAATGTGATATGTTTTCCAAACAATGTCTCCTCCCAGAGGGTTTCTGTATTGCGCATGAATATTTCATATGCTTTGCATATTCATGAGGGGGATCTCTGCGGCTGCTTGCCACAGAACTCCCTCCGGAGAGACAGCTGCCTATGAAAGGAGGAGATTTGAAAACCAGGCTGTTGTACTTTTGCAATCTCATAAATCAAGTATTCTGACATTTTACAAGGCAGTTTTCAAACAATGTACCCTTTGGGGTATAGCCTTTGGGTTCTTGTTTGCTACACATGGGCTGATTGGTGCTTCAGTTCTTTGCCACAGGAGGGGTCCTAGAAGGTTGGTGAATGTCATTGACCTATCATGAAATCCCATAGATTAAAGGTTTTTTATGTAGAGGTCTCGCATTGTACTTGTTAACTGAGAGTTCAAAAATGGAGGCCACTTCAGTAAGGTGGCGGCAGGAATGTAACTGCCTGTTAGGCAGCGTGCCAAAAACAGAAATCCCTAGAAGACTCAGTGAAGAAGAATGAATGATCAATGTGGTTATCCTCCAGCCCCTCCGATGCCACCCAAGTGCCTTGTTACCAATCGTTAATTGGTTGTAGTTGTTCAAGGAGTATTTTTGGTGAGGTTAGCCTTCTTGCAAGTGAAGTACAGTATGGGCAATGGAGTGCTCCTGAGTCTTTGCTCAAGTATGTGAACGATGGGTGTTATGATAGGATGTGTTACCTCCAAGGCGTGCAGTGCATGCTGGGTACGGAGTAGAATGACGTCACCTATGGGGGTAGAACGTGAAGCTGTTGCGGGAGGGACACCTGATTGAAGGTCTTCTGCCTGCCTAGATATGTCATGCAAGGTATTTTGGAATAAACTGTTTCACTTCTTCAAACTCCAGCAAACTTCTACAGTGGTGATTAGGCTGGGATTCCACCCCATGCATGCGAGCAAATATGTTGGCTTGGCAGCACCAAGTAGGCTGTATTCATCTGAAGTTTGTTTGCATTCAGCAGTTTTTTTGTTTTGAGGAGGGGACTACCTTTGGTGTCGTTCACATCCAAACACGGGAAGGTTTAACTCACTATGTTATTCACTGCATGACAGGGCTCGTGATGTTATCTATATTTTTTCTCACATGATTGGCTATCATGCAGGGTATAGTCCCCCACTAACTGGTCTCTCCTGATTGTCTATATTCTCACATGATTATCTATTATGAAGGGTATAGTGCCCTACTAACTGTTCGCATATGATTATTTATACTGTAGGGTATAGGGCCTCATTAAGTGTTCTCACATGATTATCCATAAAGAAGGGTATAGTGCCCCACTAACTGTTCTCTCATGATTATCTATGTTCTCACATGATTATCTATCATGAAGGATATAGTGCCCTACTAACTGTTCTCGCTTGATTATCTATGTTCTCACATGAGTATCTATCATGTAGGGTATAGTGCCTCACAAAGTTTTCCCACATGCTTATCTATAAAGAAGGGCATTGTGCCCCACTAACTGTTCTCACATGAGTATCTATACTGTAGGGTATAGTGCCTCATTAAGTGTTCTCCCATGATTATCTATAAAGAAGGGTATAGTACCCCACTAGCTGTTCTCACATGATTATCTATAAAGAAGGGTATAATGCTCCACTAACCGTTCTCACATGATTATCTATACTGTAGGGTATAGTGACTCACTAACTGTTCTCACATGATTATCTTTTTTACATAGATTGGCAGCATGAGAACAAATGTAAGGCCCTATTCACAAAGGGAAAGAGAGAAGAAAGTCTCACTTTACGACTTTCGGTATTCACAAAGGGCAATTACTACTCGTAAATGCCCTTTGTGAATACTGAAAGTCGTAAAGTTAGACTTTCGCTCACTTTTCCTTTGTGCATCGGACCCACAGGGTAACATTTTCTGTAAGGCACCATACAATTTCATGTTTGTACACTTTATTCCAATATTTTTTTTTTTTTTTTTTTTTTTATCCTCATTTGCATGCATAGCTCCAATCTATCAAAACAAAAATTGCCACAGAGCAGGAAATCAGGCAGCGCCTCTATACTGTCTCAGCATCAGCTGGCAGGGATAGCATAGGAGAGGGTGGCGGCCAAGTCCCAGCAGTAAATACACGCAAGCCTTGAAAACTCAAGCACAGGGCAATTTGTTGGTAGATAGTGCCTGAGATACCGAAGCCCCACAAGCGCCACGGCAACTTGTCCAAAAAGCTCTCCTACTCAGATTCTCACTCCTTGCCAGATCGAGTTTTGAGATCTGGAGGATTGAAGAACGCCATTCATGTAAGGTGGGTGGCAGGGCGTCCTTCCAGTGTCTACAAATTTCCCTACGCGCCGCCAGAATGGAATAAAACACCAGGTTGGAGGCAGCATTGCGGGATTTACCGCTCAGACGGAAGATGAAAAGGCCAAGTTCAATGGAAATGTGAGAGCCCAGTGTCGAGGACAATTTGTTGCCTATGGAATCCCAAAATGAAGTTATTTGTGGGCATTCATACAACATATGAATGTCAGATGCTGCCGCTAATCCGCACCTTGGGCACGAGACTGGGCCTGTCATAGAAAACTTTGACAGCCTCTGCGGGGAATAGTAGGCCCTGTGTATTGTGAATAGATGGTTCCTACGGAGCCAGGCTGGTTTAACCAAGTCCCACAACACCCCGCAAGAAGCAGACCAAAGCTCCTCCACGTCTATGCCTGGCAATGAATCAGCCCACAATAATGATGGAAAGCAAAATTTTCCGTCTGCTTCCTCTAAGATCTTATTGTACCAGAGCGATATTTCCTTCTTTGCAGGGGGATTGTCCAGCAGGCACCACACTAGTTCGCTGTTTCCACCAATAGGTAAACTGCTGTTCCGGACTGACTGTGTACTATATGCCTGAGACCAGCTTGATATTTGTATGTATTTGAATCTTGACAGGCCTGGCCCGACTTTGTTGGTCAAATAGTCCCAAGAAAGTAAAGAACCATCCATGAACAGGTCTCCCCAGGAGGTGATTTCAGCCTCTTTTAGTGGTAGTGTTAATGCATCTTCTGCCCAGGCTGAAGGTGCGGGTAGGTCCCATATAGGAGCTCTCTCTGAGTAATACCCTAATTTGATCGTATGCCTCACTTTATGCCATGTAGTGGCTATCCCCTGCAGTACCTTCAATTTTATTTTAATTTTTAAATTTGGGGTCTCCGAATTTAAACAAAAAACTACCCTGTCCAACTCCCTCACAATTCAGCAAAGTAGAAAACATATGACCTACCCCTGTTACTGTTGGTGTTTTTAGTAACATACGCGTATGTGAAAGCTGAAATGCCCATGCATAAACCTGGAGATCTGGTCCCGCCAGCCCGCCCTTCTCTCTGCGACGTCTTATTTTTTTCCAGGAAATTCTTGGATTCTTATTGTTCCAAATAAAAGTAGAAATCGCACTCTGCAGCTTTGAAATTAACTTGGGATCAAAGAAGAGCAGAATTGAGTTAAATAAAAACGAAATCTTTGGCAGAATAGACATTTTTACAAGATTAACCTTACCTAAGATAGTAAGCGGAAGGTGTGACCAGTCTCTCATATGTTTTTGACACTGCGCAGCTACTTTAGCAAAATGTGAAGAGGCGATCAGATTAATGTCTTTAACTATGTTTATCCCCAGATATCGTAATTGAGGTCTTGATGTTTCATTGTGTATAATTGAGTTAACATTCCAAGACATTGACTCTGTTTTAGAGGCATTCACCTCATATCCTGAAATTTTACCAAATTTAAGAGCTAAGTCTATGACCTCTGGGTATGCTGTAATAATATCTGTCGAAAAAATCATAATATCGTCCGCATTAAGTGCCACTTTTTTTTCCCAGTTGCCGAAAACAAAAGGTTTTATCAGTATACTATCTCTAATTTTTGCACAAACGGCTCTATATATAAATCAAAAAGGAAAGGAGACAGGGGGCAGCCCTGTCTAGTTCCCCTAGTTACCCTAAATGGCGCAGTAAGGCCCCCGTTGATCAAGATTGAGGCTGAAGGGCTGCGATATAGCAAGTTAATTGCTCTAAGAAATTTGTCCCCGATGTTGAATTTTTGCAAGGCCTCCGACAGGTATAACCAATTTACCCTGTCGAAGGCCTTGGTGGTGTCCAACGTGAGAACCGATAGGGGGAGAGCTTCTTTTATGGCCACGTCTATGGCTCCTACTACATCATAAGTGAGCTCATATAGCTGTCTCCCTCTTACAAAACCTTTTTGGTTGGAATGTAGTATGTCAGGCGCAACCTGGCCAAGCCTTTTGGCCAGTATGGTGGCAAAAATTTTGTAGTCGGCATTTAAAATTGAAATTGGCCGATACGAGCCACAATCAGAGGGAGGCTTCCCTGGCTTCAAAATAAGTGTTATTGAGGCGTTGTCCCAGGAGGCAGGTGGTGCTTCTCCATCCCTCAATATTTGGTTGAATAAGGCCACTAGAATTGGGGACACCTCTGATATCAAGTTTTTATATATTTCACTCGGTAAACCATCGGTTCCTGCAGCCTTGCAACCTTTGGCTCCCCTTATGGCCTGCTCTACTTCAGCCTTGGTTATTTCCTCTTCCAGAAACCTACTCTGTTCAAATGACAAGGATGGTAGGGAAATATCCTCTAACCAACTCGTGATATCATTAGGTGTAACATTAAGATCTTCCTGATATATTGATTGAAAAAAGATTTTGAAAGTTTCCCTGATTTCTGCATCACTTGAAAAAATGCCCTTATCTGATGTGACGGAGGCAATGTTGTTTCGGACCCGGTCCGATTTGACTTTCCGGGCCAGCAATCTACCAGCCCCTTCCCCATATTGGAAATGGGAGAGTTTGCTTGCCTCCCACCTCTGTAAGACACGCTTATCTAGGACCAATGACAATTTATTCTTTAGTTCGTCTAATTCTGCAAGTTTCAGAGATAAATCATGACTGTCTTCAGACCTGCGGGTATCAATGTCTGACTGAACTGCAGACATTCTAGTCTCAATAGAAGACACCTCTTCCATATACTGCCTTCTTCTATAAACAGTCCTGTTCTTAATAATACCTCTTAATGCGCACTTAAAAGCGTCCCAAACTGTGCCTGCTGGGGCAGTGCCAGTGTTGGTAATGAAAAACTCACGCGCTTCTGATTGAAGAAACTCTATATCATCCATAGATGTGAGAAAAGATCTATCGAAGGACCACAATCTGGTGGGAGGCTTGCCACCCATCTCCAGTTCCAGCTTCATAGCGGAGTGGTCAGAGAGGTGCGATGGGATATAGTCTACACAGGTGATGGAGTCGACCAAAGCTCGGCTGGTTAGGATAAAATCTATTCTTGATCGATGTCGATACTTAAGGTTTCTAAACGAGAAGCCTTGCCTCTGGCCCTCTCTAAACCTCCAGATATCAACATATCTGTATTGATTCATACAGCCTAATAGGCAGTTTCTAGATCTGGAGGAAGCCTGCTGTCTGCTATTAGGGGATTTATCCAATAGAGGGTTCAAAGTGATGTTAAAATCACTGGTTATTATAACTGGCTCTGGAAATCTTAGCAGGTGTTGAAATAATGATTCTAGTACAGAAGGATCGTCGCAGTTGGGCCCATAATACCCTGCTAGTGTTATTACAGTACCCCCTATCTCAACTGCTGCAATGGCCCATCTCCCTCCGGAGTCTACCTTCTGCTGTAAAATTTTCATATTCATGGTTTTTTTGAAAAGAATAGAAACACCCCGTATATTCAGTGATTGAGATGTTGAGACTGAGATTTCTATCCACCTATTCTTCTTGACTAGCTCAAGCATTTCGCTTTCAGTTAAATGTGTGTCCTGGAGTATAATGATCCCCGCATCAGCGTCCCGAAGATACTGCAAAATTTTACTAGCGCGAGGTCTGGTGCGGAGACCATTAACATTCCAGGATAAGATCCTGAGCCTACTCATAGCTCTGAGAATAGGGGTTACAGAGAAAAACTGCCAGTTTGTACAATTCCACGTTTATCTGCCAGTTAGAAATGAGAAAAAACTCACAAGAGTACAATGATTGGAGCTCGATCGAGAATAAATATTTTTTTCTATTTTTATTGTGCCCCTTCACCCCCCAGTGACCACCCAAAACCCACCCCCCCTCCCATGGGAAACCCTTGAACTCACTATCCGGAAGTTTCCGGAAGTAAGTGCCCCTGCTCTTCCCCGTCCCCACCTCATGTGCTTCTCGTTATATCTTACTTGCTCGCCTTACAGCTTTATTATATATATATATTTTTTAGAAAGATTGTTGTTTTTATTATCACATCCTAGGAGATAGGCCAACACCTATATTTTTTTATTTTTACTCTTTTCTTTTTTAGATTGTGAGTGTTTATATTTGTGTATTTTTTCTTTCCATTTTTGCAGTGTTGACTAAGCCGAAGCCTATAATAGTAGGGGATGCATTGGGGAGAAAATATGAGCCCATTGAAGAATAGAGCATCTTATACCACTCAGCTGGCCCCCTTCTCCTTCCTGCTGCCTAAAGACATTAACAGCTCGTCTGCAGCCTGCACTGATCGAATATTGTGCATTTTGATGTCCAACATTATCTTGAGAGATGCTGGGAAGCCCATCTGCACAGTAGCACCCAGCCTACGAAAAGCGTCCCTTCTTCTACCTAACTCCCACTGTTTGTTAAGAGTAAATCTAGACAGGTCGGAGCGTATTTGGAAGTTAAATCCTTTGCCTGCTAGTGATTTTTGCTTTAAGGCAAGGTTCAAAATTTGCTCTTTCAAGGAGTAGGTGTGAAAGTTGACAAGGATTTTCCTCGGCTTAGTCCTCTGCAAGTTGCGCCTGAATGGGTCCCTATGGATACGTTGTATATCAGTTGCTAGGTCCTCGTTAGAGTGCGGGAGGTTAAGGGATTCTTTTAGCAGGGAGATAATGAAACTCTTGATGTCTGTACCTTCGCTGCCTTCAGGAACATTCAGAATGCGTATATTGCTACGCCTAGCGTTATTCTCCACATCCTCCATTCTCTCCGATAAGGCCAGATCATCCCTTTTTAACTTCAGAATATCTTCCTGACTGCCCTCAGCTCGCATAGAGATTTGTCCCACTGTTTCTTCTAGGGCTTGAGTCTTACCGATAGACTAACAATCTTTTCGTCTAGGGACTCCCAGAAATTCCTTATTTCTCTTTGGTTTGAGGCTGACTCCACAAATCCTTGCTTAATCTCAGCAGATAGCGCTGCAAACATCTGTTGCAATGAGGCGACAGAGATAGGAGCAAAGTTAGAATCCAAAGCCCCATTTGCCTCAAAGCAGGAAAGAAGACCGCCGTCTCCGACTGGATTAGGAGCGGGATTGAAAGCCAAAAGAGGCTCAGAAGGTGCCTCGGCTTCCAGGCTATTTACAGCGTTTTCCAAGTCTATCCTTCTAGGAGGATCTTCAACGCTATTCTCTGAAAGTGAGGACGATAGAGATGGTGTTGTAGCATAAGCTACCCCAGACCCTGAAGCAATGACTTCAACAACTGAACCTGCATGCGATGTCTGTTTATTAGATAAATCTCCTCCTCCCCCCGAACAGGGATGCAGAAAAACATCAAAGTCGAATTCCTCAGGCTGAGATATACCGACACTGGGATGGGCTGGCGCTGGAGCTGGATCATGTTCAGACGACGCCATTTCACTAACCTCAGGGTTTAAGTCAATAGAAATATTATCCCTCAATAGCTGTTCTTGTCCTATTTCCAGCACCTGTGGGATGACCTTAAAGTATGAGCGCAGCGACGGAGTAATCTTCGGGGTAGGGGCTGGAGGAGGCTTTGCCTTACTACGCTTTCTTCCCCTCTTTGCTTTCACTTCAACGGAAAGATACGAAGATGTTTTCATAGAGTTCAGGTCAGTGGGTAATTGGGTGGAGGCTTGATGACTCTCTAAGGCTTCTGGTATCTCCCTTGATAGCTTCTCCCCTGAAGCTAACTCCCCACCTTTGCCCCTCCTTTTACGAGAATTGCTAATTTTCTCCAGGCCCTTAGCTGAACTTTTACTTTTATTTCCCTTATCTGACTCTGCTGCTTTCATACAAAAGGGGGGTAAGTTCGAGGCTCTCAACACACGCCCTCCTTTCTTCCCTTTTACCTTATAGACGCTGTCAGCTTCATCTTCTTCTTCAATCGAACCACTTACGTGAGACCTGGTAAGGGAATCCCCTCTTAGGAGGCATGATGCAGTGCTAGAAGCTAACGTGCTCTCGCTGCTTAGGCTTGTATGGGAGTCCCCACGGAGGCTCCGTATGCGCCTATTCCTCCGGAGCTCCAGGGTGGCCTGCCTCCAATGCAGCAGCTCAGGTGTGCGCTGCTCATTCGCTGGGCGTTCACCACTGCCGGTTCCGGTACACCCTGCCTCAGCGCTGCGGTGTGTGCTATCATCCAAACACATCGGAACGGAGCCGAGGCATCAGTGAGTACACGTACAAAATAGACATAAATATGCGAAGGAATGGCCCCAATTCTCTTCTTTACCTAAATAGCGGTTCAGAATGACCTCAAAGTTGCATGGTCAGCGAGCTACATGAGAAAGACGCAGGCACTTGAAGCGGGAACGGAGCGGAGCACTACAGGAGTCAGCCGACCGCCGCCATGTTTCCCCGTCTCAATGATTGTTACCACTTTATTCCAATATTGTTCTCCTTTGCTAGTGTCTGCATTATGATCATGGGATTCTAATATAAATGCTTGTAGGTGTGTACTTATGGGGACTATGAAACATGGCAGTCTCCCAGAAATCCATTCAAGTCATTTTACAGGGCTTTTGTCCATCAGGCACTTCTTTTCCAAATGAGGAGAATAAACAAAGAGGAATATGAAATACATGTCCATTTTCTGTTTCTCTGCAGAAGCTTGAACCATAACTCTGACGTAACCCGAAAAAGAGGGACTGCACAACACATCAGATTAGCACTTATGAGGCAATTTTGCACCCATGCATGCAAAAAAGTGCTTGAAAAGTTATTAGGATTTTAAAAATGCATTGTTTTTAATCATATAGAGGTACAGGTATGAACAGAAGATGAAGCATTGGGGTGACTGTGCAGCTTGTGTCTGGTCTGATGTATTTGAATGACCAGTCTCTACCTTTGTGTCTGATCTGATGTATTTGAATGACCAGTCTCTACCTTTGTATCTGATCTGATGTATTTGAATGACCAGTCTCTACCTTTGTGGACGGGAATGCAGGTGAGGGACAGCATTTGTGTAAATATTTGAGACGTATGTGTACTTTACTGTAATATTGCAAAAATGCTTATGACCCTGTGTCACGCATGATCCTATGGATCTGTTATCCACTCACCAACATATTGATTTACATCCATTGGAACTTAGCTTGGACTGTGTTTCAAAGGGGCTGCATGGGTTGTTTGGTGCTACACAGTAAGTAGTTTTCTTTCAGGAGTATATTTTGGAGTGCCAGCTGAGTGGGGAAGAACATGATTATTCATTAAGGGGGGTATTGCAGTATACAGTCCCTAGTGACTTGACTGTACTAAAGATGTGTTGTGTTACTTACCTAGGCATACCAGCTTACCTGCAAAAACCTATTTGAAGCAAAGATCGGACGAGGCTATGGTAGAGGCTGTGCTCCCAATTGATAAAGATGAATTGCATTTATTCTAGGAGTTAATAGACAATTTGCAGAATGTATCCAATAATTGTCTGAGTAGAAAGGTATTTAAAAGAATGGGGGCATTTCTTTTATTACAGGCATATCATGCTATGTCTGATCAGTTGAAAGTTATTGTGACACATCCACCAACTTTGATTACTTTTGTTACAAGTTTTAAAATCTTCTGCTGAGTTCTTCCAGTTACAAATATATGGGCCAGTTCCTGGACAAATCCAGGGTTGAAATATTTGCCTATGCTTCCAGGGCTTTACGAGATTTAGAGTCAGATGTAGGTAGCCAAATACCGGTCGGTAATGGCCGAAAATACAGAATTTCGTCCGTTACCGACCGGTATTGGGCTTTTGAGATGTAGTAGCCCAAAAAAAGACAGATTCGGTAAATAGGAGTCGGTAATTTACCTAATCGGAATTTACCGACTCTGAATTTACCTAATCGGAATTTACCGAATTCTTATTTACCGAATCGGTAAATAAGAAATGGTAAAAAATTAGTTTTGAGATGTAGGAAACTTCTAAAATACTGAATTTCATGAAATTCGGTATTTAAGAGTCGGTAATTACCATGTATTGAAAGCAGGTGGTAACCAGGTGCAGGCTATAAAAAAGACCCCAAAATGCAACGGTGTGACCAGAATGGCAGCATTCTATGTGATAGCAAGGCAGCTATGGCTACAGGCTGGAGAGAGGGTCTGGAGAAGGGGGGAGCAAGTCTACAGACAGAGGATAACACTCTTCCAACTCACTGAGGCAGAGATATTGCAAAGGTACAGGCTACACCCCCAAACCATCCTGGACTTGATCAGGGACCTGCACCGACTCCTGGAGCACCCAACACCAAGGGCGCATGCCATTCCACCCCATGTTCAGGTGCTCTGTAGCCTACACCTGCTTGCATCTGGGAGTTACCAGGGGGTGAATGCTGCGGTAGGTGGGGTGTCCCAGAGCTGCCTGTCCCATTTCTTCCATAAGTTCTTGGAGTCCATGATGCAGAGAATGCATCATTACATCAGCTTCCCTGACACACATGCAGAACTGCTCAAGATGAAGACTGACTTCTATCAAATGGCACAGTTCCCTCACGTCATAGGCTGTATTGATGGCACCCACATCCCAATCTGCCCTCCTGCAGCTACAGAATACATCCCCAGGAACTGAAAGTCAACCCACTCAATAAATGTGCAGGTGAAATGCAACGCTGGCAACATAATTACTGACATTGTGGCCAGTCATTCACATTCAACCCCTGGCTGTGTCTCCTTACTTACTTAAAAATAGTTGCGTGTGACCTCTGCCCGTCTCAGTCTCCCATCTGTTGCTGGTGCTACTCCTGATGCATAGGGCTCTGGCTGTTCAGTTCCATCATCAATGTCCTCATGATAAGTCGTATCAACTTCTGTGCCTTTCTTGGTGGCAAGGTTGTGCAGCATGGCACAGGTTGCAATGAATTTACAGCAGAGGATGGGTGTGTACTGCCGTGCACATCCGCTCTTGTGGAGGCAGCAGAACCTGCTTTTTAAGAGCCCAAATGTGCGCTCAACAACGTTGCTTGTTGCTCTGTGTGCCACATTGTAACGCCTCTCACTCCGGGTTGATGGGTTCATGTAGGGAGTGAGAACAAAGGACCGCAGAACACATGCGCTATCGCCTAGGTGGGAAAGAGAGAGCCATTAGTTACATACCATTTGAAACATTCAGCTGCAGTAATTATCAGGGTGTGTCACAGTGATTTACCTAGAAGGCATCCTTCCCCAAATTCTCCTGCAGCCAGACGTGTGTAGATCCCACTGTTCTGGAATATGTAGGAGTCGTGTGTGCTCCCAGGGAATTTTAGACAAATGGCACATCATGGTAGTCCAATTTGTGACAACCTAACTAGGCGGTCACGAGTTACTTCACCCTAACATGTTCTCTGGAGTGTGGGCAGCATTACTGTCTGCGCTCACGCACAACAGTGCGGGATGCCCGAGGCTGGGTTTCAACACTGGCTGTTGAGCCAAGGCCTGCAGATTGGTGCCTGCTCCTCCTCTGTATGTCCTGTATGGGTGTGCGACTGCTGCTCCTGTTGGTGGTGTCTTCAGTGTCCCCCACACCTAGATCTCCAGCATTGGCTGACTGGTTGGTCAGCAGCAGTTCCATTGCAGATGTCACCCTCCCCAACCCCCTGGAGGCATCTGTGCAGCAGTGAACAAGCCCCTCTTGCATCACCACAGAGTGCCTACATAGCAGGGAAGTGGCAGTTGCCAGACGGTTCACTGCCTTGGTGTGGTGCTGCATGCACTGCCTCTCCCGGCGCCTTTGTGTGCGGTCCACATCTAGTTTATCGCATAGAGCCATCGTGGACTGGGACATGTCCCACATTCCCTCTGCCATGTCCCTCATGCTCTCCGTCATGGAGCTGATGCCCCAGTTCATATTGTCCATGTTCTTGTTTAAGTGGCGCATCTGTCTCTGCACTGATGATATTGCTTTTGCCTGCAGGCGCTGCACTTTCACCATTGTGGCCTCCAGCCCGCAGAAGACCCCGTCACCATGCCCAGTTGTGCTGCTCTCCCAGACCCTACTGCGTCTTGCACCTGTGTGCACACCTTCGGAGGCTGACTGCAGCCCAGCATTGTTTGCCTCCTGTGAAGCACTTTGGGTGTCACCCTCCCTTTCTTCATCAGAGGACGTCGCAAATATTCGGAGAGGGCCTTACCACTTCATATGACTCTGAAGCTGATGAGGGAGACTGTGCTGGTGGGTCCTGCTGTGTTGAGTCATACAGCAGACGCGATGATGGCTGTGCTGTAGTGGCTGCCTCTGGTGTGGAAGCTGCCTGTGCTGTGGGTGCCGGTGGTTCTTCAGTGCTTTGTCCTGCCCTTCTGCTTGCATCCTCACTCCTTTCCCTTTGGGGTGCCCTTTTCTCCCTCTCCTGCGCTGTCCTGCGCAATGACTCTCCTGGGGACAGATATGGACATTGGCTCAGTGGTGCTGCAACCCTGTATTTCAATATTAAATTACAATCCTGTCACACACTTTCAATGTCCTCAACTGCTTCTGAATGTAGTGTGTGGCATGCCTTGCTGTTTTGTGTGAAGACTGTATTGATGTATGTTTCAATGACTACCTCTCCCATGATGCATTGATGGTGTATCCCAAAACCTGTACTGGGGTGTGAAACACACAGCTACATTGGGGAAGGGAGACAGGGAAGGGGGGAGGATTGCTGGGCATGCTCCTTACCTTGATTTGTTTTGCAGCTCGGGCTGAGCTGTCAGCATCCCCGATCCCAAAAACACTCTCTGGCTCCAGGGTGGACTCCACCAGCTGCTCCAGGTCAGTAAGGGCAGGTGCCCTGCTCCTTCCTCCCCCTGTGACACTGGCCTCTTTCTTCTGTGATGCCAGCTTCTTCTTTGTTATGATCCTGAGATCATACCAGCATTTTTTGAGGTCATCTACTTCTATTGTAGTCACCCCTATGGCGTTCACCTTAGCCTGGATTCCCAGCCAGGTGATCCTTTTCACAGCCTCTGCTACCTGCAGAGACTGTTTCCCTAAAAGCTGGGTGTGGTGTTTCACCACCTCCTCCACCAGCACCTGCAGTTCACCTGTGCTGAACTTTAATTTTCTTTTGCGGTCTGCTACTTCCCTCTGTGAGTCCTGGGATTCCATCCTGCACTTCTGCTCAGCTCAGTACAGCCAGTAGCTCAGTGTCTCACAGCTCTCCAGTTTGTTCAGTTAGTCTGCACCTGCATGGGTGTGGCCACTTCCTGGTTGTGGGGTAGATGCACAGGATTGGTTAGTTCCTCTGTTGCTTGGTTGTGGGGTGGGGTGGATGCACATGATTGGTTGAATCCTCAATTGCTTGTATTTTGTATCTCCGATTCCGTATTTACCAATTCAGTATTTACTGAATCAGTAAATACTGATTCGGTAATTACCATTCATTCCTATGGGCCTGGAGGAGGGCCTCGATCACCAACACTGAAGAGTGCAGGGGCAGGGGCACCTCACTTAATGGTGGAGCTGTGAGGGTGGGAGAGCAATTTCACTGACAATGAGTCAGTGGTCTTGCTCCTGTTTCCAACTCCTGTCCTTGTTCCAACTTTTCAAACACCGTTTCAAGCGTTTTTTTCGACTATTTTGACGACACAACTCGTTTCACTGAAAACGCCAGCCATCTTGGAATCTCCTCATTATCGAATAGTTTTTTCTTGAAAACCTCAATATGCTAAATTTTTCAGCCTTAAAGTGCTCCTACTATTAATTAATTTGCTCTAATGGGCAAGTAATTGTTTGCATCCATTGGGACCCCCTTTTTTTCTTTCTCCTCTCTTTTGCCATGTGAAGATTATCTCTGCCTCCTTTGTAACAACAACCATTTTGTGTTTCATTGACTTATCTCTATGAAGTGAATTTTCTTCTTGATATGGATGGCTTTTATTCGACTGCTCCTGTCGGTATGACTTTCTTGAACTACACCACAATTCTTTTAAGGAGCTCTCCTATTCTTTAGATACATTGGACCCTTCTCTCTGTGCTTTGAATATTTCTCCACGTCATGATATTGCTTGTGCTTCCTTCATTGCCTTGACTTTTCTTTTTGCTGCATCTTTCTGTAGTGTCCTAGACAAATGAAGGAAGTACACTTTAAAAGTTTAGTTCAGTTTTTTGCTCAATAAACTCCAACGTCACTTTATGGGACGACTGAGGAACCTTAAGCTTTATACTTCTTCCAAAGCTACTAAATGCTCAGTCTCAGACTTCAATTCCTACGACATGGATGACACTTCTCCTTTGAAACCTGACCATCCATCAGGCAACATTCCTAAATCACAGTCCTCCAGCAAATTACCTTGCGAATTCCACTATACGGCTGAAGAAAGATCCTCCTTCTCCAGTAAACTCCTCTTTCACCTCCAATCTACAACTTTTGAATGACAAATGGTCTTTATTGGACTCACGAGTATTTATTGTGGAGCAGAGAAAAGAGTCTCTTCAAGGTTCATGCTCTCGTATTTCATATATGGAGACTGAAGTGTCTATCCTTAAAAAGCAAGCTGAGGATTTGGAAAATCGAGATCACAGAAACAATCTTAGAATTTATGGTCTTCCTGAAAATATTGAAGGCTCCAATCCAACTGTCATTTTCAGTCTGTTCTGCTTAAGCTCCTGGACCTACCTGCTACAACTCCTCTTAACATTCAAAGAGCCCACAGACTTGGTCCAAAAATGTCTATAAAACTTTGTGGTGTCATTATACTATTTCTGAAAACACTGACCTTCTACAATTCTTGTCTACTGTCAAGTCCAAAAAACAAATTGTTTGGGAAGGTCATCGTCTCTTTTTCTCTCAAGATGTGGCTAAAGTTACAGCAGATCGTCAGAACAAAATTTCTTGACTTACGTCCTCAACTACGAGCTATCAATGCCAAATTTGGTCTTCTGAATCCTTGTATATTTAAAGTCACAGACAAAGATAGGAGTACAACTTTTGAGGATCCTGCAGCATTTAAGAGTTTCTTCTTCATCATGGAGCTTCAGTCATAGACATTTCAAATCCTACATGATTATTATTTGTTCTCTGTCATGTGTAGATGTTCTCCTGTTTTGGTTATATACTACTTTTGTCTTATTTATATTCTCATAATGTCTTGATGCTTATTCGTTCTTTGTATTTTTCTCTTATCTCTCTTTCTAATGTACTGCTTCTTATAATGCTGTTTTTTCTCCCCCTTTTTATACAGGTGTTCTGTTCTAACAAACCCGTCACCTATTTGGTCTCCCTTTAAGTTGAAATATTTTATTATGACCCCTCGGGAGTTCGGTGGAGCTCCGGTGCTGTCGATGGCCTCTTCTGGTGTGGTCACTCACCATTTTCGTCTTGAGTGTTGATGAATGGAACGGAGATCTTTAGTCAAAGCATACAGATAGTCTGTCAACAAAGGATACTCTATATCACGAAACGTTCTGGGTCTCGGGACGCCCAAAACGTTAAGAGGGCGCACAAAAATGATCTCATACGGGAATAAGCCAGAACGAGAATGTGGGGTAACCCGTATTGACATTAATGCCAGTGGCAGAGCATCTGGCCACTTCAATCTGGTACTTTCTTGAACTTTTGCAAATTTGAGCTTCAGTATTCCATTATACTTCTCAACCAACCCAGCGGACTGGGGGTGTCGAGCTGCATGGAATTTCTGTTTAATCTGTAGTCCATTACAAATGTGACTGATTAATTCTGCATTAAAGTGTCCCGTTATCACTCCAGATCACCCAAGGCAATCCATAGCGTGGGAAGTATTCCTTTACCAATGCCTTTGCTGTTGCCAAAGCAGTATTTTCCTTGGTCGGGTAGGTTTCCACCCATTTACTGAAAGCACAAACCACGACCAGGGCATACTTCAAAATATTCACACACTCCAGCTGGATATAATCCATTTGGAGCACCTCAAAAGGCAAGGATGGTGGTGCAAAGTTTCCACTCAGAACAGGCTACCTTCCCCCAGGATTATGTTGTAAGCAAACCACGCAATATTGCACCAAATGATCAGCGGTCTTTGGAATATTGGGATTGTACCATACAGGATGTAATAATGCACAAATACCTTTTACCCCAATATGAGCCGAACCATGTGCCATTGTTTCCACCGTATTCACTAATGCATTGGGCAACAACCACCTTTGTTTTTCTGTCAAATCAATCTAACAATCATCTGCATCTCATTTCCCCACTTTCTCTTTCCAGCTCAATAGGGGTAGCTTCTTTCTGTATTTCTCGGACACTCTCCATGGTGTTATTAAACATCTTTGTTTCAGCCACCTACCTAGCAGAGCTAGTCACAAACATTGAGGTCATTTTGGATTTCGCAGTTTCCTTAGCTACTTGATCAGCAAAGGCATTACCTTCACCCACTGCATCAACCACTGCCTTGTGTGCACTTAAAGCCACCATCTCTGGTAACGTCAATGCTGTCAGCAATCGCAAAATAAAGAGGCCATGCTGTATTCGCTGACCATGGGAAGTGAGAAAACCTCTATCGGCCCAAAGTCGGCCAAAACTATGAGCCACGCCGAAGGCGAACTGCCTTTCGGTGTAAATATTTACTCTCAATCCTTCACTTAGCTCACAGGCCCAAACCAATGCAACTAACTCAGCTGCCTGAGCTGATTGATAAGGTACTCGAGAAGCCTCAACTACAGTGTGAAGAGTAGTTATCGCATATGCAGCTGTTGACGTGCCATCTGGTAATTTGAAACAAGAGCCATCGACATACAACTCCCCTTGAGGGTCAGATAGAGGATTGTCAGGTCTACCCATCCCTTCGTCTCTTCCTCTGTCCGAAATGTACAATGATGAACATCATTGTTCTTTTCGTTCGAAGGGAAGGGTAGTAACATGGCAGGGTTCAGAGTGGCACATCTTTTAATCATAATGTGGGGAGCAAACAAAGTCAATTCGTAACCTGTAAGACGCGCACTCGTAAGGTGCTGGGTCTTCATTTTGTTTAATAATGTATCCACAGCGTACAGTACCATCACTGTGAGATCAGTGTTCAGATCGAGCCCTTCCGACTGTCAAATAGCCACTGCGACCGCAACAGTAGCCCTTAAACAGCTAGGGAGTGCTCTGGCGACGTTATCCAACACCGCTGACAAATAAGCACAAGGTCTCTGCTTACCACCAAATCCGTGTGTTAACACAGAAAGAGAGCAACCGTCCACCTCGTGTACATAAAGCACAAAAGGTTTTTGGTAGTCAGGGGTACCAAGAACATGTGCAGAGCAAAGCGCAGATTTCAAAGAGTCAAAAGCATTTTGGCAATCATCAGTCCAGGATAAAGGTTCATGTTTATTGGTTAAATACAGGAGTGGTTTAGTGAGAAGGGAAAAATTAGGGATCTATTGGCGACAGTAAGAAGTTATGTCGAGAAACGCACGGACATCACTCTGAGTACAAGGTACAGACATATTAAAAATGGTAGTCACACGCTCAGGGGTTAGTCTCCTCCCCTCTTTTGACAGTAGATGACCTAGATAGGTCACCTCCTGTCGACAATATTGGAATTTAGAATTTAGAAAGAGGTAGTTGTGATTTTAGCGGGAGGACTTCACTCCTCTTTCAGGGGGTATAAACCCATTGTTCCTGCACTCGTGCCTCTACACAAGGTCTAGTCACTACATCCTGATCATTTTTTAATTCCGGTATTTCAGGGTGAAAGATAGGATGGACCTCTCGCAAAGGGTGCTGAGAGTCCCATGAGAACATTTTTGATGCATCTGTCCTCGATAACTTAATAAAACCTCTGCAATTTTGTACACTTCATCTGGTCTAAGTTCAGACTTATGAGCCCTGTCCCGAATATCATACATCACTTGGGGGGCCATCCCTCCTGCAAAACACTGTTCTCATAAAGTATGTGGCCATGTGTTTCAGGGCATGTTGCTGCATAACAGGCTCAAAGTCTCGGAGCGTGCTCCATATATCAATTATAGTATACATAGGATGTTGCATCCACTGGGATGACTGATTTTCAACCATTTGTTTCTCATTTAGTCCTGAAGTCGAACAAGTAAACAACTTTTCGTGATTCCAAATCCCCCGGAGCACGAGCTGGAGTTGAAACAGCTAGGGATGGGGTCGTGCTCGCGGACTGGGAAGCCCACGCAAGGGTAGGGGAAGACAAAACAGCTGTGGACATAACAGAAGATGGCAATGTAACAGACCATAAGGTAGCTGTCTCAGACACAGAGGGAGATAAAACAGAGAACGTTCCCAGAGAGACAGGGGAAGAGGTAACAACAGGGGCAGAGGCTGAAGGGACAGGCACTGGAGTTGGGGGAACAACAGGATTTATACATGTGGAGCATAAGGTGGAGTTGGACGAGTATCCAATAAATCCTCCATCTCATCTTCCACTTCAGTCCTAGCCACGTAGGTCTTATCCACTTGCAATCTAAATTGCCTATCTGTACAATCAATTCCCTGTTCGGTTTAAGCTTTATCATAAGCAATGGCTTTCTGCGTAATCGTCTGACCTTCCTTCATTCTGCATAATTTCTCCTCCCGTATACGTCTAAGCTTTGCTTCCTTCTGCCATAGGTTTAGGGAATCAAACATTGACTGTCAATTACGTTTAGAAAACAATCGATCCTGCAGGAAATGTATCTTTTTCTCATCAAAAGACCCGGTTAAAGGTCATTGCTACTCTACAGTATACTTAGTATATTTATGCCATAGTGTGTTAAACAAGATAGGTGTAATACCATGCTTTACATACATATCATAACTCGGGCTGCCCTCAGGCGGGGCAGGTTGACTTTCAGCCAATCGCGTATAATTAGGGCGGCAACAACATCCAAAACAAATCAATTTGCTGACACGCAGCATAATGATTGTTGACACGTATTCCTCATTCAATCATAAAAACATACTTTCAAACATAGCCATGTTCAAACATTCACAACATATTCAACCTCACTCTTATTCGAACACACACCGAACAATAATATATGTACATACAAAGATATTTGAAACATTATTTTGTTTCCTAAAATAGAAGAGAAGCCTGCAAATTTACATTTACCCCCTGTGGGGTTTGAAATAAAGTGCTTTGTGCAAATTGACATTTTGAATATTGTAAACATTACACATCATTAAATCCAATAAAAATGGTATGGAGCAGCAATAGTAGCATAGTGCAAAAATTAGATAGAAACTGCAAGTGCTAGTGCAAAATTATACATTTCAAAATATTCATTTCTTTTTTTGTTAATTTTAAAAAAATATCAGGAAAAATTGTAGGAGCCCCTACTAGAAATGTTAAATCCCAATATTAAATGATAAACAGCAAACAAACAGAACCAACTGGAATGAACTAAAGGACAGATGTATAAGGAGACATTTCATTGTATATATTTTATAATATCTTGTCCCTAAAAGGTTCCTAAAGTATAATCTATAGTTAGTATAGTATATTTGTTTACAAGAATGTTATTATAAACAAGTGTACAGATCCTCGCTGGCGTTGAGGCCCCCTGGAGTATGACTGTCCAACTCAAGGATATAGCACGTCTCCAGGACCCTAACAAGTGCATCCCTATTGCCTTCTCTTTTTAGGGGCAAAACACTGTCAATGACATAATATGTAAGATGTTTCTGGTCACTATCATGGGTGCTCTCAAAATGGCGAGCTACGGGATACGACTGGTCTTTGGTATTGATTGCTCTTATGTGCTGCAGTATCCGCCTGTGAGCCGGCAGGCGGGTACTCCCCACATATCGGAGCTCACAGAGGCACTGCAGCACATAAACCGCAAACTCAGTCTTGCAGGTAAGCTGTTTTGTAATTAGTGTTGGTTCAGCTGTAAAAGGAGTCATATATTGCGTTTTGCTACAACCATATTTACATGCCTTACAGATTGAGCATTTTTTAAAACCTTTGCTAAGGGCCATAAAAGTTTTAGAAGATGGCTGATCCAAATGGTTTTTGACCAATCTGTCGGCCATAGAAATAGATTTTCTAAAGGAAAATTTAGGTTTTCTGCCAACTAGCTCCCCAATAACCGGACCCTCAGTTACCAAGTTCCAATTGCGGCTGAAGATCTTACGAATTTCCTTATGTTGTCTGTTGTAGGTAACTATGACTCTAGAGGATTCTGGTTTTATCTTAGTGCAGGAAATGTCTACTGTTGTTCTTGGAACTAATGCCTGTGCTCTAGTCATGTTGTTGGAGCGAGCCATTGCTTTTTCCACTATCCTCTCTGAATAACCCCTAGCAAGGAAGCGTAATTTGCTAGCCTCCTGAGCTTTTGAACACTCAGTATCTGAGCTACAAATTCTCCTAATACGCAGCATCTCCCCAAAAGGGATACTGCGTATTAGGTGAAGGGGATGTTGACTTGCTGCATGGAAAACAGTGTTTTTAGCAGTAGGCTTTCTGTATAGCCTAGTTGCTATTGTGTCAGATTCTATATATACTTCCAAATTTAGAAAACATACTGAAGATGTACTCATGTTAGATGTAAATTCTAGATTTACATCATTGGTATTTAAATGCTTAACAAAGATGTCAGCCTCCTCTAGAGTGCCCTGCCAGATTAAAAACGGGTCATCAATATACCTAAGGTATAAGGGGACATGTTTCTCCATAATGCTGCGATGTTTACCCATGAGGACCTGCTCCTCCCACCAGCCCATGTGCAAGCACGCTAGGCTGGGAGAGAAACAGGCCCCCATGGCCACCCCTCGGACCTGCTGGTATACTTGGTTGTTAAACAGGAAGTAATTTTGTTCCAAACAAATTCTGATCATGGAAATAAGCATTGTGTTATGTGCAGAAAAATTGATAGAGCGTTGGTTTACATAATATTTCACTGCAGCAATACCATCATTATGGCGTATTGATGTATATTAAGATGAAACGTCTAACGTCATTAATATTCACCCTGATTTCCATGATACATTATTCAGTTTCCTTATAAAATCTGAAGAATCCTGCACATAAGAGTCCAAAGTCTTTACACTATGCTGCAAGAAATAGTCTATGTAAGATAACATATTTTCAGGCGAGCTGTTAATGGCGGAAATTATAGGACGCCCTGGTGGATTGTCTATTCGCTTGTGAATTTTAGGAAGTAAATAAAATGTTGGAATAACCGGGAATTCCTTCTTTAAAAATCCAAATTCATCTTTAGTGATTAAATTAGAACTCCTCCATGCAACCAATTTGGCATTTTGATCCTGCCATGCCAATTTGATTTCTCCCAGGTTGCTCTTTCTATAGCACGATTGATCTTTAAGTTGAGATTCTGCCTCATCTATGTACATTTGACGCGGCCAAAGAACTACGTTGCCACCTTTATCCACTTGGCGGACTAGAATGTTTTGATCTGATTCTAATTTTCTTAGCAATACACAGTAACTTTGGTTCATTTTGTTTGTCACTATATGTTTCTTATTAGTGGCTGTGTACAGTTTTTTTAGGTCTTTCGTGATCAAATCCTGGTAAACATCTATATTATCGTGGGTTGACGTGGGAAGAAACACTGATTTGGGTTTCAAGGGAGTGACACATGTCGCTACATCTATTCTTGAAGCAACAAGAGGGACCTGTCTTGATACACCCACTTCTTCCTGTAATGCCCATATTTCTTCAAAATCAGTGCGGTCTTCCACATTGAGGAGAGTTGGACTGTTTGGAATTTCCGGATTTTTCTTCCTAGCTGGTTGTAGTTGGAAGAATTTTTTGAGTTTTAACTTCCTGATAAATCTAAAGGCGTCCATTCTTACATCTGCATAATTAAAATTGCAGGGAGGGCAGTATGACAGACCAAGACTTAGAATCTTTTTGTCGTTTTCAGAGAGTGCCAGTGAGGTTAGGTTCACTACTGAGCTGGTGCTGGTCAGTGTTTCTTTGCATTCTTTTTGTTCCAAAGCCTTTTTTGTTGTTGTTGTTGACTTGTATTGTCTGTTTTTCCAGGCCCGGCACTTGCGCCTTTCACTGCGTTTTCTGTTGACCCTTTTGCGTTTTGCCCGCCAATTTGAAATCGGGGTCTCAAGGTGTCCCGACGATCCTGGCACATTACACTCACTTCTTGTGCCAGGGACAGCTTGGTAAACCCCACCGCCATATTTCTCACTCCCTCATTTTCTGATTCACTGCCAAGTGAGCTTGCATCCGATGAAGAGGGGACAGTTGTAGTGTTCTCCGGCGGCGTACTGCGTGTTTTTTTGGCCCTAGTTTTAACATTATCATAGCGTTTTGCCTAGGTGAAAATTTGACCATTTAAATAATCCAAGCGGTCCCGCTCAAATTTAAATGCCTTGCGTTTTTAATCACCTCTTCCTCCTTGTTGACTCTAAAAATCATTTCAGCCCTCATCTTGTCTATTGCTTCGCTCGATCCCAAACCTGCTATTTCTTCTTCCAACTTTTCTATTTGGGCTTGGATTTTAATTCGGTCAGATTCTGCATATTTTACCAAAATAGTCATTAGCTTGGCCGACGACTCCAAGTTGGCTTCCGCCCATTCAGTAAGCATGTCGAGATCAGGCGTTTCGTAGCTTGGTGCTAAATTAATTCTAAGACCTCTCGGTACTCTGCCCTCTTTTAGGTACATATTCAATGATTTATTTTCCCACCATTTTGACTGTTCCTTAAGCATTAGCTTTTCCAATTTTCTGAATTGTTCCCGTATGGTAGGATTGGTGTTAGTCTTTATTGTTTTCCGTAAAATCTCTGTTCCCCCAGCCGGGGGCTGCACGAAAATGAGGCTAGCCGCCTCCTCTCTGCTCCGCAACGCTTCTGTGGACATGGCTCAGATGTAGCAAGATATTTAAAGCTGCACCGAAAATGTAGACAGAAGTTGCTATGTTCGAAATACGTTTCGATTAACCACAACGACTGACCAGGCACACTTCCCACCGGAAAATCTTGCATCTCCTACCTTCCTGGGCTACCGTGTACGCCAACGGCTCTTTCGAAACTGAAGGCTCCGATTGCCAAACGGTGGCAGGACTCTGTAGTTTCCGGGGGCTCCAGGCAGCAAACTCCTCACCGAAGTTCACGTAAAATCAATTCCAGGAAGCGGAACCAATTGCTTTCTGCCGCCGAGCCTCGTTCGGGAAGAGGTTCAACTCGCACCACTGAAAGCCTCCACGGTGCAACGTATGAAAAAATACTCGACTGGCGCAGCCCGCGCCGCCAATTAGTATTTCAATTGGTTTTTGAAGAACGAAGAGTTGAACCCGATTCTGGTGCCAAACAACAAGGTGCTTTATTTATGCATATTGCTCAGCCCGTCCGCTATTACGCGTTTCGACTGTCTCCACAGTCTTGGTCACATGGTAACGTTACATTACCACTATTGGATTTAAATAGTAAACACAAAGGGCGGACTTTACATCACCGCCTCCCACATTGTATTAACCAAGCTCCTCATCAAGGAAACAAAAAGAAGACTATAAATAGTATCAAAATAGCCTTCCCATTCTAAACAAACTCTCAGTGAGTAAATGCATTTTGCTCATTAAATGTTAAAAGATGTGCAAAATATCGCTTTAGTAATACATATCTATACATATTTACATCAATATTATAAATAAATATATATTTAAAACCACTAAAAACATTGTGTCGATTTTTTTAGTGAATACATTATATTGTTTCCTAAAATAGAAGAGAAGCCTGCAAATTTACATTTACCCCCTGTGGGGTTTCAAATAAAGTGCTTTGTGCAAATTGACATTTTGAATATTGTAAGCATTACACATCATTAAATCCAATAAAAATGGTATGGAGCAGCAATAGGAGCATAGTGCAAAAATTAGATAGAAAGTGCAAGTGCTAGTGCAAAATTATACATTTCAAAATATTCATTTCTTTTTTTGTTAATTTTAAAAAAATATCAGGAAAAAACCGTTGGAGCCCCTACTAGAAATGTTAAATCCCAATTTTAAATGATAAACTGCAAACAAACAGAACCAACTGGAATGAACTAAAGGACAGATGTATAAGGAGACATTTCATTGTATATATTTTATAATATCTTGTCCCTAAAAGGTTCCTAAAGTATAATCTATAGTTAGTATGGTATATATGTTTACAAGAATGTTATTATAAATAAGTGTACAGATCCTCGCTGGCGTTGAGGCCCCCTGGAGTACGACTGTCCAACTCAAGGATAAAGCGCGTCTCCAGGACCCTAAGAAGTGCATCCCTATTGCCACCTCTTTTTAGGGACAAAACACTGTCAATGACATAATATGTAAGATGTTTCGGGTCACTATCATGGGTGCTCTCAAAATGGGGAGCTACGGGATACGACTGGTCTTTGGTATTGATTGCTCTTATGTGCTGCAGTATCCGCCTGTGAGCCGGCAGGCGGGTACTCCCCACATATCGGAGCTCACAGGGGCACTGCAGCATATAAACCGCAAACTCAGTCTTGCAGGTAAGCTGTTTTGTAATTAGTGCTGGTTCAGCTCTAAAAGGAGTCATATATTGCGTTTTGCTACAACCATATTTACATGCCTTACAGATTGAGCATTTTTTAAAACCTTTGCTAAGGGCCATAAAAGTTTTAGAAGATGGCTGATCCAAATGGTTTTTGACCAATCTGTCGGCCATAGAAATTGATTTTCTAAAGGAAAATTCAGGTTTTCTGCCAACTAGCTCCCCAATAACCGGATCCCCATTCACCAAGTTCCAATTGCGGCTGAAGATCTTACGAGTTTCCTTATGTTGTCTGTTGTAGGTAACTATGACTCTAGAGGATTCTGGTTTTATCTTAGTGCAGGAAATGTCTACTGTGGTTCTTGGAACTAATGTCTGTGCTCTAGTCATGTTGTTGGAGCGAGCCATTGCTTTTTCCACTATCCTCTCTGAATAACCCCTAGCAAGGAAGCGTAATTTGCTAGCCTCCTGAGCTTTTGAACACTCAGTATCTGAGCTAAGTATCAAGCAAAGAGGGTACATATAGATGCATCATGCTCACATAATATGGTCCGATACTCCTTATGTATGGGAAATCTATTTATTATCCCTCAGGACGACAAAAAACGCGGTGAGACGGAGCCAGAGGGAGAGAGAGTAGTGTCGCAGACAGCAGGAGGAGATCGGAGGAGCAAGCAGGATGAAGCGGAGAAGGAAAGCGCTGACGACAACGAGGAGAGGGCGGAGACCCATGAGAGAGTGCTGTACACCACGACCAAGCCTGGCAGCTCAATGAGGAGAGAGGACGCCCCGGGTCCCTACACCACGGTCCAAGACACAGGCCGTGGTACAAGGCGAGTACCCTTGGGAGGGTCGTTTTGGTGGGGATGGTGGGGAGGCTCGGGCAATTAGGTCATGCATGTGTTTTATTGCTTTGTTTTATCTATACCACGCCGGCTTTTCCCTCATGCTCCTCCCTCACTTCTCGCTTTGTTTTGGTGATGGTAGCACACAAATCAATGAGAGGCCCCAAGCTTGGCAGTAACTCCTGGTTGTGTCCATTTCTTTTTCCCCTTTGCTACACAACTGGACCTGTGGGAGAGGTCAGGAGAAATGGATCCAGAAACCACTGTTCTCGAGGGACTGAGGAGAAGACCAAGAAGAATAAGGTTCAGCCCGCTATGTGACAGCCTCCCTGTTGCAAAGACCTTTGCATTTCATTTACTTTTGTATTGGCTTAACACTTATTGATTGAGAGTTACCCTAAAGAAAGAAAACCAAGAAAGAAATCAACCCCTTTTTGCAAAGTGCACTTGGTTTGTTCCTTGGTCCCTTTGTGACACTCCTACACTCTGCTTTCAGGTTCCTCTCACCTTGAATCCAGGCTTGGATTCCACAGGACACTCTTCACCTTCCTGGCAGCAGTACTTCTTTGCAGCTCTTCATTGAAAACGACAAAGGTTTCCGACACCACTTGACCTCTATGCAACCGGCTCCTCTGGGATAGGTAACATGGGTACCTCGGTACTCACTGGTGGGTTGGCCTTAGAGCCTCCTATATTCCAAAGGGTTTGCTCGAAGTCCTTGTAGAAGTGTTCTTAAACTTTACATTTGCAACCACGACTTTTCATAGAGTTGTACGGAGCACACGTCTGTGTTTCCTCACTGCACCCATCCTCCGTGGGCTCCCTGTGTCACTCCTCAGGGAGGTTCCTTGGGGTCCCAACGATTCTACAGGCTCTAGGCACTATGTCTAGCCAAGTCATTGTTGTTATACCATTTATTTAGTATATGGTTCGGTCTTCCCATGGAGCCCTCTGTGTATTGTGCTATTTACAAATTTTGATTCAGTATTGTGTGCTTTATGCCCTAGTCTCACATAGAGACTAGTAGAGAGTGTTATATTAATAAATACATATTTTTATATAAACACAGTGTGGTTCTCCTTTTATTTAGTCATTTGGGAGGGGATATTCTGGTAAAACAAGCTGCTTTACATTCCTTCAAGATTAAGCCTGAAGGCTGCTCTCCAAAGCTACCACTAGGTTAGCTTTCAATAAACGCTATCTTTGACCACATACATCATAAGGGTTGTGTGGACTGGTATAAGGTGCCCACTTTAATCAGTAGACAGCATATACCAAACCGCCTTCTCACAACGGGTGCCTCCTGTTCTACCAGGATGTTCATCTCTGGGTGGCAGCCACAACCCAAGGCATCTCTTCCACCCAGGTGATCTCAAATTTAGGTGGGTCCAATCCAGATTCGTGAGATGCCGTGGGTGCTCAGTCCCTGTACCCCTCCCTCAATGGACCAGTAGACACAGGTGTCTGCAGGCTGTTAGCCCAGTCTCACAAGCAGAGGGGCCACAAGATGAATTCCCCAGAGCAGCCTGTGTGCGGTTGAGCAGTCTATGAGCCCAAATTGTCCACCGCATCAGGAGTTCATGCAATACATTACTGTGAGAGTTGGGTCAAGTGTGTCCCAGTCCACAGAGCAAAGTTCCTATTGACCAGCGTGCCATGCTCTTAATTATCCAGGTTTTTGGTGAGTACTTACCACATTGATCTAAGGTGGATGCTTAATGTTAGTCGATGGCGTGCTACAGCAATGGAATAGCTCAATTTAGATTCTCTGTGCACAGAGCCTCTCTCATTTATGGCTTCCATCTTCAGCATCCTAGCCACATCCAAGAAATAATTTCTTTTCCATTGATTGACAAATATTTTTTTCTTTTTGCTGTGTGTAGAAATGCCTCTTTTAAAGTATATCAAGCCCAAAAACTAACCAACCTTTCTCTCTATCTCCCTTCTTTCAAACCATTCTGTAAATTATATATCTGTCTGTATAGACTTAACTATGGCACAACATTGACTTGTATTCTTGGATCCAATGTCATAGTTAAGCTCTAAAACAATATAGTAAAATGTCTCTAAAACAATATAGTAAAATGTCACTTGTATCCTAATTATTAAGGTCTTAGACGCTCACTCCATATGTTAGGGTTATAATCCTGGTATTTCAATGATCATATGTCTTGCCATTTACAAAAAGTTCCTGTGTTCAACAAATATAAAGATTACTTTTTTCTTATTGATTGGCAAATATATTTTCATTTCACTTTGTTTAAAAATGTCTTTTTGTAGGTCTGTCAAGCTCCAAAGCCTAAAACAAAGCCTTTCTGTTTCACTTTAAGAACAAAGGAAGGTTAGGGCTTTAGAGCGGAAATGGCGTATGTACTATGGAGAAATGGATCAGAACAACTATAAAGCCGCACACCGCCGATATCATGGTCTAATAAAAATAGCAAAAAAGGACTACTATACTGAGGCCATAACCAAAAGCAATAACAAACAGAAGGAATTTTTTTAAATAGTCAATACCTTTATTAACCCTAAAACCATGCAGAAAGATATTCCTCCCTCTCAGAACTTATGTAACACCATAGCGGATTTTTTTGAGGAAAAAATTCAAACGCTCCCAAAGGACTTTCTCCATCCACTGACTCATAAGGAGCCAGCAAATAGAGCCGCCATAACAACTAGTGCCCTCTTGTCCTTTTTTGACCCGGTTAGCCTAGAGCAGAGGTCTTCAAACTTTTGGATGCCGAGACCCCCCTGTCAACATTTCCAAGCGTAAGGACCCCCTCCTGACAAAAATTTCTAAACCTCTAGGTTATGAGGAGGGTGAGGACCAAATTATGCGACAGGCTTGACTAAATTGTGTGAGTAGAAAATGTAAATAATGTTTTGTGATGCTGCGTATTTTGGGGTAGTATTGCTTTATAATTTAGAATTTTTTTTAACACAGTAGTACTAAGGAAAGATTTCACCCCATCAGTACCAGTTTATAACCAAAATACAGCAATTAACATCAGAAAGATGTCTAGTCAACCTCTATGAAGGGCCTCCCAATCCGCAGGAATACGCGCTGCCACATTAAAAGCTCACCTGGCCATGGCCGGGAGCAGCAAGGGTGCATTCAAACCTTGGCGGTCTTGTGCAGAGTTAAGCAGTTTACCCATGCCCCTTTCCTCTCACCCCCTTCCTTCCATCCCTCTCATCTCTCCCAAACCCGGATCCCTCTCTCACATTGCAGGCAGATGGTTATTAGCCCCAGGACACCTTTTGGTAACAGTAGCGCACTACAAATGTAAATAATAGGCAGAAGCAGGGGATCCACTAGACTCGAACTTCGGGTAAGGGGGGTTAACACACCCAGCCAGGGCTTGTCCAAGCACTGGTCGCACACGGTGAAACAGTCTTTCCACCTTCTCCATGAATTCCCTCACTACCACTCACCAACAATACACCTCATCTCTCTATAGCACCTGTCTGACACACATTTCATTTTTTATAGCGCTACTCATAGTTTACTCACACTCCGTTCTGTGGTCTGCATGGTACATCTTCTTTGTACCAGGCACTTTAACCTTCTGCACTGTGTGGGTGACAAGAGTGCCCATGTGTCTGCACGGTGAGCAATGCAACAGTGTGAGAGTAGGGTAAAAGGAGTGACTGCAGGGTGAGTGAGGTGACCATATGAATTTGGGTTCAGCTGTAAGTGCAGAGTGGGACAAATTAGTGCATGGTTAGTGATGGCCTTGTTTGAGTGAGCTACAGATTGAGCAGTAAGGGGGGGACAGGTGAGTGAAGTGTCACATGAGTGCAGGGTGAGAAGTGTGCTCGTGTGACTGCAGGGTGAGGTACAGAGTGAACAATGCAAGCTCCTTTTTAGTGCAGAGTGATCACTGTGAGAGCAGGGTGAGTGGGTGAATGTTGTGAGTGCATGGTGATCAGTGTGAGTTCAGAGTGAGTGGGTGAATATTGTGAGTGCATGGCGATCAGTGTGAGTGCACTGTGATCAGTGTGAGTGCATTGTGATCACTGTGAGTGCAGGGTGAGCGGGTGAATGGTGTGAGTGCATGATGATTGGTGTGAGTGCATGGTGATTGGTGTGAGTGCATGGTGATCGGTGTGAGTGCATGGTGATCAGTGTGAGTGCATGGTGATCAGTGTGAGTGCAGGGTGAGCGGGTAAATAGTGTGAGTGCATGGTGATCAGTGTGAGTGCATGGTGATCAGTGTGAGTGCATGGTGATCAGTGTGAGTTCATGGTGATAAGTGTGAGTGCAGTGTGAGCGGGTGAATAGTGTGAGTGCATGGTGATCAGTGTGAGTGCATTGTGATTGCTGTGAGTGCATTGTGATTGCTGTGAGTGCATTGTGATCAGTGTGAGTGCATTGTGATCAGTGTGAGTGCATTTTGATCCCTATGAGTGCATGGTGATCAGTGTGAGTGCATGGTGATCAGTGTGAGTGCATGGTGATCAGTGTGAGTGCATTGTGATTGCTGTGAGTGCATGGTGATCAGTGTGAGTGCATGGTGATCAGTGTGAGTGCATGGTGATCAGTGTGAGTGCATTGTGATTGCTATGAGTGCATTGTGATCGCTATGAGTGCATGGTGATCAGTGTGAGTGCATTGTGATCGCTGGGAGTGCAGGGTGAAAGTGAAGGCGAGAATGAGAAGTGAGTAGTCTGAAAGCAGGGTGCATTCCCAGAAACTTGAAGCGTAGGGTTTCAGATATAAGTTAAACTATTGCTATAATGACATTAATCATGGATCCAGGGTGGAGGAAATAAATAATGTGCTGATCCTGCAACAAACTTACAGTCTAATGATTAGGGTTACCAGCTCATTATTTTGATGGCCCAGAAATAAGCAGTCACCTACAGCTGTATTTTTTGCACTTATCTGTGAATACTTAGAACAGCAAATATAAATAGAAAGCACTTTTAATTGTGTTCTAGGGATGCCTCAATGATCCATGACTAATAATTAAAGAGAATAAAGACAGAAAAGTCACATAACTAATTAATACGTACTTTTTTATTTATAACTCAATTTAGTGTCAAGAGCAGGTCCCTGCAGGATCTTTAAACTCATAGCAGGCATGTTTCTTTTGGCAACCCACCTTTATATTTCTTTTAATTAAATGCATTCTCACACTACAGCAGTAAGTGTAAAAATACAAATGTAAGGAATAGGCAGAGTGGGGCCCAGGGGGTACTGAAACCATAAAAAAACTAAGCTTTGGTAATCATTTAACAAAGGCATGTAAATATGCTAATCTTCTTTAAAGACCTGTGAAAAACTCGGGCTGGAGATAAGACTCCAGACACTGCCCAGCCGAGGCCCCAGGAGCGAAAGCTGCTCTACAGCAGCCCGGGCTGAGACACCGGATGGGGGAGGAGGGGGGCTGAAGCCCTGGAGGCCAGGGCAGAAGTGACACTGTGAAGGCGCGACCCCCTTTGCATCGCTCCACGGCCCCCCTGGGGGTCGCGCCCCACAGTTTGAAGACCCCTGGCCTAGAGGAATCCCGGGGTGAAATTTTAATGATTAAATCAGGTTCTCCTTTTGATCCCTGCCCTCCTTATGTTCTTCACTCAATGGTGGATATTGCCAATCCCATCATAAATAGCATTATCAATTCCTCACTCAATCTCGGCCTAGTCCCTGAAGAATGGAAACTTGCTGCAGTGAAGCCCTTGCAGAAAAAACAATTACCAGACCCAGCAACTCTGACTAATCTGCGACCTATCTCCCTGCTCCCAGCCCTTTGTAAACTAGCAGAGAAATTTGTGAATAGGCAGCTCACTGCCTTCCTGGAAGCCAATAACACATGGCACCCCAATCAAGCAGGTTTTAGGTCTCAGCATTCGACGCAATCAGCCCTGATTTTCACCTCTGAAACTCTAAGGGCTGCAATGGATCAGGGAAAGAAGGCGGTCCTGGTGCTTTTAGACCTGTCCGCGGCGTTCGACACGGTCTCACATGTCATCCTGGTGGACCGTCTAGCCGCGGCAGGGATAGCTGGCAAAGTGTTGAGCTTGCTAAAAAGCTTTTTAGCAAACAGGCGACAAGTCATCACCTTAGGTCAGTTTAGATCTGAAGAAAAACAGCTCACCTCGGGAGTGCCTCAGGGCTCCTGTCTGAGCCCGACACTCTTTAATGTATATATGGCCCCCCTGATTACTCTTATATCATCTTTTAACATTAACACCATTTCGTATGCGGATGATACGCAGCTTATCCTTGTGATGGAGGACGACACCGGTGAGGCTGAAAGGAAGCTCAAAAACTGCCTTAAAGCTACATTCTAATGGATGAGCGCGAATCATCTCAAATGCAATTCAGGGAAAACAGAGATTGTGCCATATGGAAAGGGGAATCTGTTTAACCCCTCACTATGGTGGCCGGAGGACGCTACCGTCCCCCCAAACACTATCCTGTCAGCCCGAAATCTAGGGATAAGACTTGATTCCACTCTGACTTTTAAAAGTCAAGCAGGAACATGTTTTGGCATCATAAAAGGGCTCAGAAAATTCTTTGACCTTATACCACTCCCAGCACGGAAAATGGCTGCAGTTGCACTTATAACATCACGCCTTGACTACTGCAATTGCCTATATGCAGGGACAAATAAGATGGTCTGCCATAAACTGCAAATGGTTCAACATGCAGCGGCTAGACTGGTGTTAGGGTGGAACAGAAGAACCTCAGCTACAGCAGCAATGGATATACTACACTGGCTGCAGATCCATAAACGGATCCTTTTCAAAGTCCTCCTGATCACCTTTAGGGCCTTCCATGGAAAAGGACCCAGCTATATTCAGAGTATGTTTAGACACTACACCCCCTCGCGAAATCTGAGATCTCAAAAAGCTAACCTCCTTACCATCCCTAAATTCCGACTATAAACAAAAGGAGGAACAGCCTTGGGAGTCTTGGGCTCCAAAGCCTGGAACTTCCTCCCTTCATTCCTCCGTCAAATTGGACCAGAAACAGATTTCAGAAAGACCTTAAAAACATGGATTTACAACCTACCCGACACGACGTGCAAGAATCTAATTTGATTACGCAGATCCTTCTCACCATCAGCTAGACTTCTCACTTTCGGCTTATCCTTTCTAAAGCACCAAGATGCTCCCTGGAGTGAAGTCCGCGCTATATAAGAACTTTTTACATTTACATTTACATTTACTTTCCTCCTCCTTCCATCTCATTCTGTTAATGACAGAGCTGTCAGTAGATTCTCACCTATGATACCACATTGACTTAAATTCTTGGTTTGAATGTCATAGTTAGGTTTTGAACTGGCATAGCAAAAAGTTGCTTGTGTCCTATGGTTTAAGGTGTTAGAATTGCACTCTTAAATTTAGGGTTTCCAATCGATTTGTTCCACTGGTCATGTGTATGCTCAATTAAAAAAAATTGCAACGTTCATTAAATGTCTCGAAATATGATTTCTTTCTTATTGATTGCCAACTAGTTTTCTTGTCTACTTTGAAGGGAAGCCTGAGCATGAATTTAGCTGCTGCATTTTGGATGGTCTACAGTCTTCTGGTCAGTTGTGCTGTGATACTTACGTTTAGTATCTTGCTGTAGTGCAGCTTGCTGACGACAAGGGCTTGGGTGATGGTGTTGAGTGTGTTGATTCAAAGTCATTTGAAGACTTTCTTGAAGATTTTGAGATGTGGATATAGGTGGCGGCGGCTGCGTTGACTTGGCTGGTCATTGTGGACTAGTTCCCAACCCTATTACAAGGTTTTTGGCTTGGTATCCAGGAAGGGTGTAGGGTCAAAGTACGCTGGTTTACAGATGGAAGTCCATAGAGAGGTATCTCTGCTGAAAAGTTCTACTTCCACATGTCTCTGTTGTGTTTTAGTCACTTGGTCTTTATCCATCTGTCTAGTTCAAATATGCAGGTGGCGAAGTTGGTCCATGTGCTAGAAGTTCCATTGGAGAGGATGAATTAGGCATCGTCAGCACTGGAGATGATTTTAGTTTTGTGTGTCTGTGTGATGTTTGTGAGTGGGGCCAAATACGCTTTGAAAGTGTGTGGCTGAGAGAGGATCCTTGGTGAATGCTTGGTGGATCTGAGTCGCTGATCTGAAGGCTGACTTGTAGTGTATTCTTTAATGTTGTTGTGGGTCTATCTTTATCTGCATTTGAGTTACTTCCAGTGGCATTTGGTGAGACTGAGTTGTTCGGGATACCAGCTTGCTTACTACCTTGTCTTAGTGGTAGAGGTGGTCTTTAGTGGGGCCAGGGTGTCTGTGCAGGAGGTGGTCCAGGTGCTGAAGTTGGCGTTGAACCAAAAGGCATCATCGTAGTGTTGTCAGTGGCAATGGTGAGGCCTGATAATGAGCTCAACCCGGTTTCTGTCAGGAAGAGCAGGTCGAGTGAGAGGTTGTGAAGGAGGTCCTAAAGTTCCGTGGCATGTATGTTGAGCAACTGGGTGTTGAGGAAGAGGCAGGACATTAACAGTTGGGAGCTGTGCGAGGGTGTGGTGTGGAGTGACTGGTCCTTTGTGCTGGGAGAACAGGCTCAATGATTAGAGCGGCAGACTCTAGCCCGGGACCAGGGTTCAATTCCCCGCCTCTGTGGGTCTTGGGCTCAAAATTCCATGGACCTGATAATTCTCGCCTTGGTGCCTATTCCAATCATGAAGTCCCACTCTGCAACTCTGGACAATAGCTTGCTTAATCTCCCCAACGGCCCCCACAACGCTAAGGATGCCTGGCCTCCACCTTGGGGGTGCCCAGGAGTGGACGCCTCACAGGGAAAGCCAGGATGGGTTCCACAGCGGTATTCGTACAAGCGCCTTGAGACCCTTGCGGGTGAGTAGTGTGCTAACAAGTATCAATTTACTGGTTGGGACTAGCTGCAGAGAAGAAGCAAGTGGCACAAGGGAGTACACCTTTGGTCTTAACCGGGATTGCCCGTCCACAGCACTGGATGGTACGTCGGGTTTAAGGATGTGGAGGCCTGTGGCGGCATAGGGTCTTGGTGTGCAGTCAATCAATCAATCAGTGACATTTATAGAGCGCGCTACATACCCGAAGGGTCTCAAGGCGCTGGGGGGGGGGGTGCCGCTACTGCTCGAACAGCCAGGTCTTCAGCTTCTTCCTGAAGGAGAGGTGGTCTTGGGTCAGGCGCAGGTCGGTCGGGAGGGAGTTCCAGGTCTTGGCGGCCAGGTAGGAGAAGGACCTTCCTCCTGTAGTCGCTCTTCGGATGCGGGGGACGGCGGCGAGGGCGTGGTTGGCTGATCGGAGGTGGCGTTTGGGAGCGTAGAAGTTGACTCGGCTGTTGAGGTAGCTCGGGCCTTGGTCGTGTAGGGCTTTGTGTGCGTGGGTGAGGAGGCGGAAGGTGACTCTCTTGCTGACGGGGAGCCAGTGGAGGTCTCTCAGATGTCCGGAGATGTGGCTGGTTCGTGGGATGTCGAGGATGAGTCTGGCTGAGGCGTTTTGGATCCGCTGGAGTCTCTTCTGGAGCTTGGCGGTGGTGCCGGCGTAGAGGGCGTTGCCGTAGTCCAGTCGGCTGGTGACGAGGGTCTGGGTGACGGTCTTCCTGGTCTCTGTGGGGATCCACCAGAAGATCTTCCGTAGCATGCGTAGGATGTTGAAGCACGACGAGGAGACGGCGTTGACTTGCCTGGTCATGGAGAGGGAGGAGTCCAGGATGAAGCCCAGGTTGCGTGCATGGTCTGTCGGTTTGGGTGCGGTGCCCAGGGCGGGAGGCCACCAGGAGTCGTCCCAGGCGTAGGGTGAGGAGCCCAGGATGAGGACCTCCGTCTTGTCCGAGTTCAGCTTCAGGCGGCTGGTCGTCATCCACTCGGCTACCTCTTTCATCCCTTCGTGTAGGTTGGCTCTGGCGGCGGCGGGGTCGTTGGTCAGGGAGAGGATCAGCTGGGTGTCGTCGGCGTAGGAGATTATGCTGAGGTTGTGTTTGCGTACGATGGCCGCGAGGGGGCTCATGTAGACGTTGAAGAGGGTGGGGCTCAGAGAAGATCCTTGGGGGACGCCGCAGATGACTTCGGAGGCCTCTGACTTGTATGGTGGTAGGCGGACTCTCTGTGTTCTTCCGTCGAGGAAGGAGATGATCCATTCCAGCGCCTTGTCCTGGATTCCGACGTTGCTGAGGCGCCGTACTAGGGTGCGGTGGCAGACCGTGTCGAATGCCGCGGAGAGGTCTAGGAGGATGAGGGCCGCTGTTTCTCCATTGTCCATCAGGGCCCGGATGTCATCGGTGGCGGCGATAAGGGCGGTCTCGGTGCTGTGATTGGCTCGGAAGCCGGACTGTGAGGGGTCGAGGGATCCGTTCGTCTCGAGGAAGGCGGCCATCTGCTTGTTGACGGTCTTCTCGATGACTTTGGCTGGAAACGGGAGAAGCGAGATGGGGCGGTAATTCTTGAGGTCGGTGGGGTCCGCTGTTGGTTTCTTGAGTAGAGCGCTGAGTTCGGCGTGCTTCCAGCTCTCCGGGAAGGTGGCGGTGTTGAAGGATGTGTTGATGATGTCTCGCAGGTGGGGTGCGATGACAGCGTCGGCCTTGTTGAAGACGTGGTGAGGGCAGGGGTCGGTCGGTGATCCGGAGTGGATGGAGTTCATCGTGCGGATGGTGTCTTCGGTGCTGATCGGGGTCCAGGCGTGGAGGGTGGTGGTGAGGGGTGGTTGTTCGGTCATGGTGTGCGTTGGTTGGTTGTCGAAGCTGCTGTGTATGTCTGTGATCTTGTTGTGGAAGTATGAAGCGAGGGAGTTGCAGAGGTCTTGCGATGGGGTGATGTCGTTGTTTCCTGCGCTGGGGTTGGAAAGCTCTTTCACGATGTTGAAGAGTTCCTTGCAGTTGTGTGCGTTGTTGTCCAACCGGTCCTTGAATGCTGTTTTCTTGGCGGCGCGGATCAGCTGGTGGTGCTTCCGGGTGGCAAGCTTGAGGGAGGTCCTGTTGTCCGGTGTCGGTTCCCTTTTCCAGACTTTCTCGAGGGCTCGGCAGTTCTTCTTGGAGCTCTTGAGTTCGTCGTTGAACCATGGGGCCTTCTTGCTGCCGGGTCTGCTGGGCGGGGTCCTCAGTGGGGCGAGTTCGTCCGCGCAGTTGCTGATCCACTTCGTGAGGTTGTCGGCGGCCTGGCTGGGGTTCGCTGAGCTGGCAGGAGGGTGCTGGCTCAGGGAGGTGGCGAGCTGGTCTGCTGTGATCTTGTTCCAGCCTCTGCGGGCGGCCTGTTGCTGGTGATGGTGGGTCGTCGTTCTCTTGAAGGTGGGTGTGAGGAGGACCAGGGTTCAAGCCTTGGCCACTTACTGCCACAAACAATCTTGCTTTTGATGAGCCTTTGGAATGCAGCAGACACCTTTTAGGTAGGAGTGAGGGGCGTGGGATTCCAGGTGTGATAGGCGGGGATAGACCGGGCACTCTCATATGGCACCACAATGACGTGTTATTGATTTGAATCTCATAGTTAGGTTTTGATCCAACTTAGTAAAGAGTCATTTGAGTCCTAATGTTTAACTTCTTAGACTCTCACTCTGAAGGTCAGGGTTCCATTCCTGGTATTTCAACGATCATGTGTCTGGTCATTTACAAATAATTCAATCTTTAACAATATAGAAAATTATGATTTCATTCTTATTGATTGGGAAATATTTTTTCTTTTCAGTTTGTGTAAAAAATTTCTACCTAAATATATGATATGCCAAAGCAAAAACATCTCGTTCTCTCTCCCACTCCTTCAATCCCATTCTATAAATGATGTAGCAATCAATGGACACTCACCTAAGGCCCCACATCAATGTGTTCTTGGTTTGAATGTCATAGTTAAGATTTGATCCAATTTAGTAGTGGTTTACTTGTAGCCACATGGTTAAGCTCTTAGACTGTCAAGGGTTCCAATGGTGGATTTTCAATGGTCATGAGTCTGGCCAGTAGCAAAATGTTCAAGGGCTCAATATGAAGAATAAAATATGATTTATTTTTGTCTGAAAACGCCTACCTTGAAGTAGATTGTGCTCCAACCCCAAAACAACTTATCTTTATCTCTTCCACTCCTTCCATCCCATTCTGTAAACAAGGTAGCTGTCAGTGTGCCGTCACCCATGACAACAGATTGACATCTGGTCTAGGGATGAATGTCAATTCCACGTTTTGGTGCAAAGTAGTAAAGAGTTATTTGTGGCGTAATAGGTTACAATCTTAGACTGACACTCTGATGGTCAAGGGTATTGAAATGGTCATATGTCAGTGCATTTACAAAACACTCCAATGTTCAACAAATGTAGGGGAAGATTACTGATTTGAAATGTTTTTTTCTTTTCATTTGGCAAAAAATGCCTCTGTTTAAGTATTCTGCATTAAAGCTAAAAAGAACATCTATCTATCTCCCCCTCCTTTCATCCCATACTGTAAACGATGTGGGTGTCAATGTACACTCATGTATGGCACCCCATTGACGCGTTCTTTGGTTGAATATCATAGTTTACTGTTGATCCAACTTGAATAGGGCAGACTGTCTGCTGTACATACATGGATGATCTCAAGTCTATCGTGCCTCAAGTATGTCGGACCGCAAGGTTTCGGCTGGCAAACTCAGTGGTTGCTCCGCTGGATAAAACATGACAGTCCAGCCAGCTCTAAACAGAGTTGTTGCACAGCCAATTTGGCAGACAGGATACTCTTGAAATTATGCGGAGATGCACTGTCCCTTAATAAATTAATTTATTTTAAAATTTCTAATTTTATTGTTAGCCTACTTATCAAAAAACTTAAATCAGCGTGCTGCAGAGGTAGCACGGTTGCCTTTCCCGTGCCTCTTTAATGAACCTACCTATCTCGATACCAAAGGACTCGACCTCTACGCACAATAGCTGTGGTGATTCAACCAAATAAACACACTATAGCAAATGTTAGACTTTAGTTTATCACATTCATGATGATCTAATTCGACACCAGAATGCAAACTTCTGTTGAATTCTTAATGAAAATTCATAAACATACATCATTACATTATAAACAAATGAAAAATGTCACAGTGTATGAACATGAAAAGTTATTTCAACAACTTCTTCTGTGATTCTTCTTTAGCTCAATGCATTTTGGGCCATGCTTGACCCTTCATCAGGAGGGTACTAATCTACAAAAACAATATGTACACGGTCATCAGCATCTTATTCAGCTAGGGAGTAAATTGTTTAATACAATATTTCAAAAGTGTCCTTCACTTAGGATCACAATATCGACTCCAAAATATAGTGTAAAAAATATAGACTGTCAAAATATCGAATTTTTTAAATGTCTTAAAAGTAAATTAAAAGTAATATAATAATAAATTAATTAAATTTAACCATATTTAAAATACTTTAATAAACGTAAAATTGAGAAATAATTAATGATACATATTATTAACAAAACATATACAATATTTTTACCGTAGGATAGCAAAAGGGTTACATTTACTGTAACGACTCCAGTGAGTGCAACAGTAGGGAAAGCATTGGATACCGTAGGGGTAAAAATTACTATTGCCACTCCAGAGAGTGCAACAGTAGTGAAAGCGTTGGATAGCGTAGGGGCAAAAAATACTATTCCCACTCCAGAGAGTGCAACAGCAGGGAAAGTGTGGGATAGCGTAGGGGTAAATATTACTATTCCCACTCCAGAGAGTGCAACAGTAGGGAAAGCGTTGGATAGCGTAGGGTTAAAATTACTATTCCAACTCCAGTGAGTGCTACAGTAGGGAAAGCGATGGATAGCGTAGGGGTACAAATTACTATTCCAACTCCAGAGTGCAACAGTAGGGAAAGCGTTAGGGTAAAAATTACTATTCTCACTCCAGAGAGTTTAACAGTAGGGAAAGCGTTGGATAGAGTAGAGGTAAAAATTACTATTCCCACTCCAGAAATTGCAAAAGTAGGGAAAGCGTTGGATAGCGTAGGGGTAAAAATTACTATTCCCACTCCAGCGAGTGCAACAGTAGGGAAAAAAATGGATAGCATAGGGGTAAAAATGACTATTACCACTCCAGAGAGTGTAACAGTAGGGATAGCGTAGGAGTAAAAATTACTATTCCAACTCAAGAGAGTGCAACAGTAGGGAAAACATTGGGTAGCGTAGGGGTAAAAATTACTATTACCACTCCAGAGAGTGCAACAGTAGGGAAAGCGTTGGATAGCGTAGGGGTAAAATTTACTATTCTCACTCCAGTGAGTGCAACAGTACGGAAAGCGTTGAATAGCGTAGGGGTAAAAATTACTGGGCCCGATTCACAGAATGAACTTAAGACTAAATCCTAAACTTACTACTGTTTTGGTATTCACAGATTGCACTTACTACTTTTGGTATTCACAGAATGAACTTATTACTTTTAGCATTCACAGAATGCACTTACTACTTTGGGTATTCACAGAATGAACTTACTCATTTCGGTATTCACAGAAGTTAGGACTCCTAACTTTAGGACTCCTAAATGCCTTCTGTGAATACCGAAAGTCTTAAAATTAGGATTTTTCCCAATTTAGTAGTAGTAAAGTTAGGGCTCCTAACTTTAGGACTCCTAAATGCCTTCTGTGAATACCGAAAGTCCAAAAATTACGATTTTTCTCAATTTAGTAGTAGTAAAGTTAGGACTACTAACTTTAGGACGCCTAAATGACTTCTGTGAATACCGAAAGTCTAAAAAATTAGGATTTTTCTCAATTTAGTAGTAGTAAAGTTAGGAGTCCTAACAGGTGTTTAAAAACTGAAAAAGTGCTCTGGGTGGGAAATAAACTGTGCGTGTGTAAACCTTAAAGACATCCTTCAGAAATACTTAAATATGAACACATGAATATACAAAAAAATATATACAAAACACATTAATTTCTTAAGCATTGCACATATCAACAGTATCCATATAATGACTTCCAACGTATGCATATTACAAAAAACACGCAAAATCTAGGCGTTCATTTAACCCCCTTGGATCTTGAGTACCTAATTTTTTGATCCAAAAAGTCTCTCTTTGAAGGAGGGATCGGGTCCAATCGTGCCTTCAGAGAGTAAAACTTGTTCGAGTACAGAAAATTGCATTTGTGCTATGCTGTGCCTCTCTTCTGTTCAGTGCACGGCTAGACTACTTTTCACATTCTTGTTCCTAATTGTACTTTTTTGCTCTGAGATCCTAACTTTTAGTTTTCTCTCAGTTTTGCCTACATATAATTTCCTGCAGTGGCATTTAATGTAATAGATCAAGTTCATTGAGTTGCAGTCAGAATTATGATACAGTTTGATCTCTTTCTCTGTTTGAGGGTGGTGTAAACTTGCTCCAACGATTATATTGTTGCAATGTACACAGTTGGTACATTTTCTCATTCCTTTATATGATGTCTGCTTTTTTTGTCTAGATGAAAATTTCAAGATTTCTTTCAAGTTTTTGGACCTTGTAAAAGCAAATAGTGGTCTAATGCGGAAAATCCCTTGCAAATCTGGTTCACTCTCTAAAAGCGCCCAGTGACGATTAATAATGTTCTTAATCTTCTGAGTACTTGTACTAAATTTTGACACAAACACATGTCTCTCTGTTCTTTCTTTAGGTCTTTGTTTAAGAAGGTTTATCCGATCCAGATCATGGATCCGAGTCTTTGCCTGCTCTAGTATCTCTTGGGGGTACCCCCTCTCCTTATATTTCCGTTCCTGGAAAATAGACTTTTACAGTTGAACAGCTACGGTGAAAATATCCAATTTACATAAACTATAAGTGACTCACAGATAGCATTCTTGGACTTCCATATTCAACTAAAAGAATCGCAAATTACAACATCTGTTTTCAGAAAGGAAACTGACGTGAACAACGCATTACAATTCCAGAGTTTCCATCCGCCAAGTTTGAAAAAAAAATGCCTTTCTAACAATTCATGAGATTGAAAAGGACCTGTTCAGAACCTTTGGATTTAGAAGCACAATTGACTACCCAGGAACGGAAATATAAGGAGAGGGGGTACCCCCAAGAGATACTAGAGCAGGCAAAGACTCGGATCCATGCTCTGGATCGGAAGAACCTTCTTAAACAAAGACCAAAAGAAAGAAAAGAGAGACATGTGTTTGTGTCAAAATTTAGTACAAGTGCACAGAAGATTAAGAACATTATTAATCGTCACTGGGCGCTTTTAGAGATTGAACCAGATTTTCAAGGGATTTTCCGCATTAGACCACTATTTGCTTGTTTGAAGTTCAGCCAATATGTCAATCCCAGCCAGGCTTGTTTGATGATCATCATCTAAGCTTGTGTTTTTGTGATCACCTTCTGCCCAGGTCAGATTGAGAGCTAGGCTGCTGCTCTCTTTAGACACTATGGAAATGACATGTCGATTGATCCTTGTAAAAAATGAGGGATCAGCTCCTCCTTCCTACTCACCATAATTCATTTCCATGTGAAGTACTCCAAACATGCACTTTTTATTTTTTTTTAAACATATTTTATTTATTTTTTAATTTCCGTTCATAGTCTTGTAAAATGGTCATATAAGTACATCACATGTCAGAAATATGATTGGTGCTACAATTACGTCAATGAAGTACATATCGGTGGTCCATAATGGGTAACCATAAAGAAATACCCCCGTACAAACCTCCCCCCACGCCCAATACCTGTGGTCACATTTCAATAGCAAAATCCGTATCTGTACAATTGCATTTGAATTTGAATTTGAATTTTAAAATATTTGTAGAGCGCTCTTATACCGAAATCGGTTTCATGGCGCTAGAGGCAGAAGACCAGTGGGTACAGAGGAAAGGGTTATACGACTACAGATCTGGAGAACAAGAGGGTTTTCAAATGTCTGCGAAATTCCAGGTAGGAGGATGACGACCTAAGAGAAAAAGGAAGTGAGTTCCAGAAGGAAGGAGCCAGCACTGCAAATCTGGCCCCACCAGACTTCTGTTTCCTAAAACGAGGGACTGACAAAAGGGCCAAGTGAGTGGAACGGAGTTCTCGGGAAGGAAGGTAAGGGGAAATGGCTTCACACAGGAAAAGTGGGGCGGTCCCTGATCTAGCTTGGTAGGTGATACATCCAAGCTTAAAAAGGGCCCTCTCCCTCACTGGGAGCCAATGGAGTGACTGCAACAGAGGGGTCGTGTGGTTGAACCTGGGGAGTCCGTAGATCAGGCGAGCCGCCTGATTCTGAATTTGTTGGAGCCGGCGGAGCAGATAAGCCGGCGCACCATTGTAGATGACGTTCCCATAGCCAAGGCGCGAAAGCACCATGGCCATGAGGATGAGCTTGAGTGCAGCAGTTGAGAAGAAGCGGGCGACCTTTCGGATGATCCGCAGGGAAAGAAAACAAGCAGATACAACTGCATTGATCTGCGTATGAAGGGTAAGCATGGAATTGATGAAAATACCCAAGGTTTTAACCTTGGGAACAGGAATAGGGGGAGGGCCAAGGGCAGAGGGCCAGAAGGAAGGGGACCAGGGACTGCAACCACCCCCCGTCAGGACCAATTCGGTCTTGTCCGGATTCAGTTTGAGGTGGTTGCAGTTCATCCACCCTTGGATAAAAAGCATAACCTTCTGGAAATTAGAAGCTGAGGAAGGAGAAGAGGAAAGATTGAAAACAAGTTGGAGGTCGTCGGCGTAATTAAACACCGAGACCTCCATCTGCTGTAAAGAAAAAATGAGGGGTGAAATGTATAAATTGAAAAGCAAGGGGGACAGGGAAGAGCCTTGGGGGACTCCACAAGTCACCCTCCTAGGAGGGGCAGTGAAGTTGGCAAGATGGACAGCCTGTTCCCTGTCCGTCAAAAAGGAACGGAGCCAAGCATAGGCCGAGCCCCCAATGCCTGCCGCTTCGACACGGGTCAACAAGATGTCATGGTCCACCGTGTCGAACGCGGCGGACAGATCTAACAGGACTAGGGCCTGTGGCCGGCCAATGTCGATGCCCTCTCTTAATTGATCCATCACCGACACAACTACCTTCTCGGTAGAGTGCAGCGGGCGAAAGCCCGCTTGGCGGGCGGCCAAGCAGCCTGTGGATTCCACAAAGGTACTCAGGGACCTGGTGATATGAGCCTCTGAGACCTTAGCGAGGTAGGGGAGAAGAGAGATCGGGCGGTAATTGGCGGGCGCAGAGGGGTCGATGCCAGGCTTTTTCAAAATGGGGATGATGACTGCTGATTTGTGGGCAAGGGGGACAATACCAGAGTTAAGGGAGTGATTGATAAAAGTAAGTGGTGGGGAATAGCAGTTAGAAAAAAACTCTTTTAGAGCAAAAGCAGGACCAATGTCCCGAGGGGAGCCTGATTTGATCCGAGCTAAAAGAGGGAGCAGAGAGTCTCGGGTGAGGGGAGGGAACTCAGTAAAGGAGGGGGGCGGGGGGGGGTGGAGGAACAGCAGAAGGTACCATGGGTGGGGGAGGGATGTTGGCCCTAATGAGGGAAATCTTCTCAAAGAAAAAAGAATTAAGGGAGTTACAGAGTGTCTGGGACGGAGGGATTTTTGAGACCACCCTGTCAGAGGCCGCCAAATCCATTCCAAGTAAGTTGAGTTACATATAGCTGCATAACACAGCTACATACTCCGTTGGATAGTCAGGTGTGGGAAATTTGCAATATTTACTACACATATATTGTAATCATCAAATTAACGCATCGGGTTCCTCCGATCTGAGCGCCTCTAACATAGCCTCCCATTCTAGGGCTATCGGTGTTTTACGTAATCCTTTCGCCTCTTCTCTGCGCAGCGCTGCACCTTCTGCACTACCCCATTATATCATTTCCGTGTGCCATTTGTGTATCGCAGGGGGCCTGCTGGATTTCCAGCGCATCGTAATGTTCCTACTAGCCAGGAGTAACGCCAGGTCAATGAAGCGAAATTGTACCTTGTGCTTTGATCTGTGTTTGTGTAAGCCCAGCAGGCATTCCTCCACTGTATCGTGCAAAGTAAGGTGTGTCACTGTTCCCAGTAGCTCTCTAATCCTGACCCAGTAGTCTAATAGGGAGGGGCATGTCCACAGCATATGTAATAATCCCGCTCCTGGGATATGGCATCGTGGGCATAAATGTTGTGTCTGGGGGAACATTTTATACAGCCGATCAGGAGCCAGATAGGCTCGGTGTAGCATCATGGTTTGTATAAACTTGAATCCCGAGTTTCGGGAAACCTTTTTGGGATGCTCCAGAACCTTCGCCCACTCATTGTCCGATAGTTCCCTACCTATCTCCTCCCCCATACAGCATGCAATGAATCTAAGCTCATCCTGGTATGGGTGCTGATCCCATGATATATCCAGGGGATCAGGTGCCACCCTCTCCCCATATAATGTACCATCTTCACCAATTCATTTTGTTCGGGTTCCTGGCCCTGCGGTGCCCAATATTTTTTAATGTACTGTAGGAGAGCAGCGTGGGTTAAAAAACGTGTCATGATCCAACAGGAGCTCGTGGCTAAAGAGGTCTGCCGCTGTTGTGACACCAGAGTCTGCCCATGGTGTCAGTTTACGTGTGGTGAGGATACCAGCGGCAAGCGGGATGCCCAGCAGAGGTATATGTATATATATATATGTAAATGTATTTGAGCTTATATAGCGCACAGCTACCCACAAAGGGTTTCCCGGCGCTTGCTTAGGGAACCCGTCCTGGTATTCCCCTGTGAGATAACCCCGGCAGGGTATCCACAAGGTGAAAGCCAGGCATCCCGCCGCGAGGGGCCGTTGTGGAGATTAAGCAAGCTATTGCCCAGAGTCGCAGAGTGTGAACCCGTGAGTTGAGAAGGCACCGGAGCGAGAATTATCAAGTCCGTGGAATTTTTTGAGCCCAAGACCCGCCGAGGCGGGGAATTGAACCCTGGTCCAGGGCCGATCTCAGCTTCCGGGTCTGCCGCCTCTAACCCCTGAGCCACACTTCTCCACTAATATTGCTCGCATACGTGGAGGGTGTCTTTGTGTATTGGGTTGCCGCCTTCCAGCACGTTAATGCAGTGGTTAGTAGTGTAGGTAAGTCTCTCCGCAGTTTGTAGCTGGGCAGTAAGAGAGCGTGTAGGGCGCCTTTTTCCAAATCAGTTGTAGTGTATCCTATTTCATGGAGGTTACGGCCTGCTGTCCAGTAGGATAACCATTGTAATTGGCAGGCGTAATAATATGCACGGAAGTCCGGGACTCCCAGCCCTCCCAAAGTAGTACCTACTTGCAGTTTCTTCAAGCTTCCTGCGCCCCATATTAAGTCTATTAGCAGCGTGTTTAATGTTTGAAAGGTGGATAGTGGCACTATTAGGGTCAATTTCGTAAAGTAATAAAGCAGGCGTGGTAGGACTACCATTTTCGCTATTGCGACTCTCCCCATAACGGATAAGGGCAGCGAGGTCCAAAAAACAATGCTGGATCACAGGGATCATATAGTCCTGTCAAGACTGCCCTCTAACATATCACCATGTATTCTATACACTTGGATACCCAAGTATTTAAATGTAGTGGGAGCAACCTGCAGTGGAGTGTTCCCGAAGTCCACCTCTGCTGTGGCAGCATGATCCATAAAGAAAAAGGCCTGTGATTTGGCTATATTCACAGCCAGGCCAGACATGATCTCGAAGGACTTAAACAAGTCGTAGAGTGGAGCTAAAGGCTGACGGAGGTCACAGAGATAAATAATTATGTCATCTGCATATGTCGAAAAAAGATGGGTAGTGTGTCTGAGTGGTATTCCCATATCTGGGAAGGTCTGCCTCAGTGCAATCGCCAAGGGTTCCAGAGCTAGTATAAAAATCAGAGGCGATAACGGGCAGCCCTGTCTCGTCCCTGGGTGTATCCTATATTCGCCCGAGATGTGTTTACCGGTCCTCGCTCTTGCTGTCAGCTCCATGTAAAGCAGTCTCAGCCATGTTATATAACTCTCAGGTATACCAAAGTGCGGTAGCACCCTAAACATGTATTCCCAGTGGATCGAATCAAACGCCTGCTTAAGGTCTAAAGAGAGACATCCAAGTGTGGGAATTCCTGCGCTGCCTCCGACATCAAGTGGTGCAACTTCCTAATGTTCAGGGAGGTGCTATGTGCTGGTATGAACCCTGTCTGATCTACATGTATCAGGTGGTGTAAGCAGGGTTGTAGCCTGTTGGCCAGTACCTTACTCAGTATTTTGTATTCAGTGGGTTATAGCGATAGCCGGCGATAATTGACCATGTCCGTGTGATCCCTGCCTGGCTTAGGCAATGATATTACCAGTGCTTGCACAGTAGTAAGAGGTAGTGCACCTTCCTCCCAGATCGTCTTGTATAAGTCCGCTAATTTGGGTACTAACGTCTCTGCGTACGTGGTGTAAAATTCGATGGGTAGACCATCCATACCAGGGGTCTTATTACGAGGGAGGCCCTTCATAGCAACCCTTATTTCCTGTGGGGTTATGGGCCCTGAGAGGTCTTTTTGTGCCGTGGGTGTCAGTGTGGGGAAGGTCAAGGTGGATAGGAAATCGTCTGTTTGCTCGGCTGGTGCCATCTCGGGTATGCCATATAGAGAAGCATAGTATGTTTTGAAGGCCTCATTGATCCCTACCTGTGTGTATATGCTTGTGTCATCAACATTTTTGATTTCAGTAATCACTATTGAGGGAGGAGTATCCCAGAGAAGTCTGCATCTACATGTGTACGGCTGTGTAGTCTTGGTAGTCTATGTTTCTAAGAGATTTCGAACAGTTCAGCATGTACAATCCGCAGTTCAAGGAGTGTGTCATCAGTCGCTGCCAGCTGTTCTAATCGACCCATCTTCATTTCGGTTTCTACCAGTGACCTATATAATGCTTGTCGTGCACCGTTGTGTTGATCACCCTGCCCCGCAACACCGCCTTGAACGCATCCCATTCTATCAATCTGTTGGTCGCAGTGCCACTGTTTTTGGTGAAGTACCGATCTATTGTGTGTAGTATATATGTGCGAAATACCGTATCTTCCAGTAACTGTGGCCATAGGCGCCATGTGGAGACCGGTGAAGGTACCCTACCCCACGTCATAGTAACCTCCAGCGCGTTATGGTCGGAGAATGTTTTGGGTAGGTATGTAGAGCGAAGCACCTGCATTGCAATATCATCAGAGCATATAATCCTGTCTATTCTAGTGTGTAATGAGTGCGCTGCCGAGTAAAATGAATATTCCCGGTGGTCTTGATGTCGCATCCTCCACACATCACAGAGTCTCCAACCCGTCATCCAACGTACCAGCGCCTCAGTTTGATGAGTACCCCTGTGCTGCGTAGAGGCGGATGTGATCAATCTAAGGTTACATCTACTACCTTATTGTAGTCCCCACCCAGTATCCAGGGGCACGTATCCCATCCTGCAAGTGCACCGCTGAGTAAATCCCAGTATTTGTCCTGATCAGAATTAGGGGCATAGATGGATCCTAACACCACCAATTGTCCGTCCAGTGTCCCCCATACAAAAACATATCTGCCCTCCTTATCGATTTTTTGTTCATGTGCCACAAAGGGCACCCCGTGTCGTACCCATATCGTAGAACCTCTAGCGTAGCCTGAATAAGAGGTGGAGAAAATCTGCCCTCTCCATTTCTTTCTAAGTTTTACTATTTTACCGACCACCATGTGTGATTCCTGTAAACAGGCTATTTGCACCTTGCGTCGAATCAGATGTGCGTGTATCCTATGACGTTTGTATGTGGTGCCCATACCTCGTACATTCCAGGTGATTATAGTGTAGCTGTCCAGTGCATGCATTGTGTCAATCTGTACATCCTATAGGATGCAAATGTGGTGCGTAGTAAGGTGACTAAAGTGTTATCTGCGTCATGAAAGGGACCAGCCCTCCCCCCAACTTTCCCAATACACGGTCTGGGACCAGAACTATACCAGACCACAACGTAATAGTGCAACAAGCAAATCAAAAATCGTAAACCAGGGGCCTTCGCCATGTGGGGGGTGGTTCCTGCACCTCCCATGCGCACGTGCATGACCTTGAGAGAGCTTTGTGAAGCTGCAACGGTATCCGAGCCCTATCAATGCTCTCCTGCAATAGGCATATAAATAGCAGGTAACAATGTTCAACAGTGTATCTTAGTTACGCCTTAGAAATGCATCATAATGTATACTTGCGTGAGTATATCAACCAAATAAGTCTGTGATCAGTTGGGGTGTAGCCGATGGAAACAGTGCTACGCTGCCTTCAGAGTCTGAACCATGTCAAGATTCCTCTTCTGTGGAGGATTTAGTCCCGTTACCAGTTCGCGGACCATTTGTAAAGGCTACCGTCACGATGATCGCCTTTTGCTTAGATTGTTGCAGCCGTAGCGAGGGGACTCACTTACTCTGGAAGGTCCTCCGGATGTGTCCACCTCTACGACCCATTGATGCAGTCTGTTGAGATCCTTTGGCGGGGCCCTGGCGGCTAGTGGTGTCTGCTGCGGCAGTCAGCTCCATCACCTCGATCCAATCCTCAACGTCCCCAGGGCTCTCGAAGAAGTAGGCTTTTTGTTCATGTAGTATCTTCAGACGTGCCGGAAACAAGAGAGCATATTGGATATTCAGGTCCCTTAGCCTTCGCTTCACATCCAGGAATGAGGAACGCTGGTGTTGGACCGTCTGCGTGTAGTCCGGATATATGGAGACTCTTGTGTTTTCAAAGGTGATCGGCGCCTTCTCACTGGCCTTCTGCAATAATTCGTCGTCTATCTCTGAAATTGAGCAGTTTCACAATAAGGGGACGTGGCGGGGCACCCGGTTTCGGTCTGCCAGTAGGTATGCGATGTGCCCGTTCAATGCAATATTGCAAGGAGAGACATTCCATCGTTACATGGTCCCTAAACCATTGTTCCATGTAGCTTGTGGCGTCAGTCCCTTCACTTTTCTCCGGCAGGCCGATCACTCTGATGTTATTGCGCCTTGCCCTTCCTTCCGCGTCCTCCACCTGGTTTATTAGGGTGGCTACCTGAGTCTGCAGGGTTTTCACATCCGCCTCCGCTTGTTTCTGTTGCGGTAGCATCTCCGCTAAGGTCTTGGCATGGTCTTTCACTTTGTCTGCTACCTTTGTGTGATCCGCTCTCAGTAGGGTTAAACCTGTGGTTAGAGTACCTATCTGCGACTCTATGGCCTTCCGGGAGTCTTGCACTTCCTGCAGAATAAGGTCCAGCTTGTCTATCTGTGCGGGCACCACCGCAGGGGGGGACACAGCCTGATCTCGGCATAGTATCCACATTATCTGTCATATCGTGCGTGGGGTCCACCAACATCTGGCCCTGCTGTTTCAATCTGTTTCGTCCCATAGTGTCGGGGTAGTGCTGTCCTTCCTCGTATCCCAGTAATACTATAGGGGTAAGAAGGGAGCAGGGTACACTCCAGCCGCACAGCAGCACCTTTTGGGTCGCAGCTGCTGAATACTAGTGGTATTGTCACCAAAGTCACTTACTGGGCGTAGCACTATCTGGGTAGGCTCCACCACTTGTGTGTGAGAGGAGGGGGGGCCGTATTTCTTCAAGGTTGTGTCCTTGCGGAGCTAGGTATTCCAGCGTGCACCAGCCTGTGCTGTTGTATACAGAAGGTGGCGTTTGGGGTGTCTCACAGGCATCCGCATCGGGGGAGAGAAAAAGAGGCTTCCAATAAATATCCCTGATATGCCTCCGTATGTCCCCGGGCTATGGTGGCGAGAGCGCCCACAGGTTGGTCAAAGTTTTAGTTTTAGGTATGCATCCAGCGTGTAGCAGCTTTCCCCGGGTGAGGATCACACTCTCAAGCACTTTCCGCTCGGTGTTTGTGGTCGGGCCTGTGTAAATAGCTTCTTTCCTCTACCACGCCGAAGCTCCGCCCCCCTCGCAGTAGGCCGCACAGCCCCGGGCTCACGTAGTTGTAGTGCCCGCAAATAGATACCACGGAGTTCCCGCCAGCCCCTCGCTCCTCACCTCAGCGTCCTCCTCTCATAGTGGTGTCCAGCAGTCCTTCGTGGCATCACAACAGAAAGTGGGTGAGTGTCCGGAGCACCGCCATTAGTCGGGTGCAGCGGCTCCCGGTGTAGCTGCCCGCGCAGTTCCCCGTCGCCGCCTACCAGTAACTTCCGTCCGCAGCGGTAGCCGTTGATTTCACTGGTGCTGGTCCGTACTCGCAGCACCAGATGGTCCTAGCACCCTCGGTCACTGGAGAGTGTAATTTAGGCACGCATAGTATGCAGCAGGGTGTTAGAATCAAGATTTTGTAGGGCTCGAGTCCGGAGCTCTTCTAAGACACGTCCGCCATGTTCAGCGGCTGGCCACGCCCCCTTCATGCACCTTAAAGAACTCAGTGACTGAGTTCATTGGCAGCCAACTATTTCTAAACATGGAATGATAGTAACAACCAAAGTGCCTACCACAGGTCTGTCTTATACCTGTCCAATTAGAAATTAAGAATCAAGGCTTTAGAATGGGGTCTAGACAGTGCTTTACTTGTAGGAAAAAAACAAGTGTCCGGGCCCTCATTAAGAGGCGACTGCAGCTCGAACCACCTGTTTTCATGCCGGTGCGGCCAATGACAATATCAATGAAATTACTGAGAATCATACTCCTATAAGTGTGACAATTCTGAGTGTTCCAGGTGCCCAACACTTTAAGGATGTCTTGGGTGGCAGGTATTAATCCCTTTTAATGTATATTGAATTAGTATGCTACTGTTGTGCTCATTTCTAAATTGGACAGATAGTGCCACCCTGTTGCAGACTGTCATAAGTGCCAGTGTTGACAATTAAGTGTTGGTGCCGTGCACTAGACACCACTGGGTCAAATTAAGCACTGGGTCTAGTCTAGTTTGCTGATTCTTTTTCTTGATGGCTGGATCAGCTAGTAAGTCGTGCTGGTGGTCACTCAGTAGATTAGACATATGTGAAGATCTAAGTCTAGACTTGTGATGCATGTTTACAGTACTCCTCCAACCTACACAACAATCAGGGCGCTGCATTCCTTACTAGTTCCCGCATAGATTGGCACCAGAATAATGTCAGAACATTGTCAGAAGAATGTCTGATAGAAATATCATGTCCTAAATATTGTTTGCAAAAATATCGCCCCAATGGAGTTATTAACAGTAAATCTACACCCAATGAAGTTATATTTTTGTATACAATACTTTGAACACAAGATTTAGGTCAGACGATATTTTTGTATATAATGCTTGGACGTACAGCCTACCACCAAGTACACTTTCATTCTATCATTATAGATTTCGAGGTTGAACTACTTCTTGTCCATGGACATCAATAATTAATGGGGTCATTGTTTCTTTCTTAAAAGGCCTTACTTCCATTATTTGTTGCAGGGATAAATGGCGCCTGGAATATTTGATTCCAAAAAACTGACATCATAAGTTATTCCACCCCGAACAGACAATACCAATCAAACTCATTAATGCTTGGGTCAGTTTTCACATAAATCCCCTTCCATGTGTTGATTAATGTACCCTTTCTTTTCTGTTGCATTTTGCTGCCTGCTTTGAGGAAGTGGTAAATGGTTGAAGGGCATTGCGAGTTGGAGCATGAGGCCTGGGTAGGGAGGTGGGCAGAGGACAGCGGGGTGGGACAATGCTGGGGGAGAGTTGTCTACTTCTGCAGTTGTGCTGGCGGGAGTGAGTGGGTGCTGCACAGTACCCCTAACCACATCCCATACCCCTCCAAAGGAGCAGTTTTACAAGGTGGGGATCCACACCCAGTAAAACTGGGCTCAGTGTTTCCGGACCTGGCAATTTCAGGTCTGTAAACACTTGACATCTCCAAGGGACCTGTTCATATGCGTTATGTAGTATGTAAGTTAGAAGTACTGGGGTGCTTTTCACAAACCTATGTGCAGAGACCGCTGCGTTCACCTCTCTTATCTTTTCCACATGGAAATCTCTGCACCTACAGATTTGCTTTTTACTAGTGAATGTGAGAGTGGCAAGAAGAAGCTGCACAGGAAATGGGTATTTCTCAATCAATCAATCAGGATTTATAGAGTGCAGCTCTTCACCCACGAGGGTATCCAGATGCTGGGCTCTTGCTGCTGAGGGTGGGATCAATCAAAAAGCCAGGTCTTGAGCGAGGATGAGGAGGTGATGGGTAAGGTCATTCCTGGACTTGGCGGCAAGGTAGGAAAAGGAATGTCCTCCACTGTTGCTTTGGCAGATGAGGGTAGTGTGAGCGAAGGCATGGAAGGCAGAGTACAGGTGTCTGGGGGGTTGGTGGAAGTTCATGCAGAGGCTGATGTATGCTGGTTCTTGGCTGTGTAGGGCTTTGTAGGCGGGAATCAGCATCTTGAATTGCATCTTTTCTGGATGGGGAGCCAGTGGAGCTTCTTGAGGTGGGGGTTCATGGGGGTCCGTTTAGGGAGGTTGAGGATGAGTTTGGGAGCTGAGTTCTGTACCATCTGGAATCTCTTCAGGAGATTGGTGGAGATTTCTACATAGAGTGCGTCATCATAATGCCGCCAGCTGGTGATGAGGGCTTGAGTTACAGTTTTCCTGGTGTTGATGGGGAGCCATCGGAAGATGTTTCTGAGCCTGCAGAGAGCGAGGAAGCAAGCAGAAGAGACTGCGCTGATATGGCTATTCATGGTGAGTTTGCTATCCGGATGACGCCAAGGTTGCGAGCGTGTCAGTCAAAGTGTGTGGATCCAAGATTGGAGGATCACAATTAGTTGTTCCATTGGGAGAACTTGTTCGCAAAAATCAGCACTTTTGTTTTGTCCGTGTTAAGTTTTAAGCAGTTGGCTTTCATCCAGTCGGTGATGCTCATCATGCACTTGAGAATTTGGTCCTAGTGGTGGTTGGGTCTTCTGAATGCGAGAGGATGAGCTGGGTGCTGTCTGCGTAGGATATGATGTTGAGACCATGGTACGAGCCTTGAAGGATGCCCCAGATGATGCTATTTGGTTCTGAAATAAACCGTGGTAGAGGCAGATTCTCTGGGTTCTTCCTGTGAGGAAGGAGGCATCCATTTGATGGCATCTCCCTGGATCCCAATGTGATGAAGTCTCTTGATAGGGTTGGTGGGAAATGGTATTGAATGTTGGCGGTTAATAGTCTTTTCAAGGACTTTAACTTGGAAGGAGAGAAGATAGATGGAGATGGTGGTCCTTGACTTCGCTGGGGTCGGAAGAGGGTTTCTTGAGGAGGGGCTTGATCCTTGTATGCTTCCATTCCTCTGGAAAGGTGGCAATGGTGATTGATGCATTGAGGATGGAGGTGAGTTTGCTGCTGATTTTCTTGCTCCTGAAGTTGATAAAGCGGTGGGGATAGGAGACCATAGGTGCTCCTGAGTGATTTACTTCATAACATCAGCCAGTTGTTTCAACTACCTATATTAATTCATCCTCTTGTAAGTAGCTTTCTTCAATCAAGAAAGGCTCAGTAGTACACTTACACTTTCATTCGCCTTTGAAAAGTTTGCAAGCCTTTTTGGTATCTTTTTTTCTTCATAGACAACACTGTTTTATACAGTGTTTTAATTCTGTTTAGTATCAAAATAAATAGTTTGTACTTCAGAACAAATACTTTATCACCACATTCACAGTGCATTCTTTTTTATTTGGGCACTGCTCTTCTCAGCTTAGTGTCCCTCATTTTTTTGTTCCAAATTCTGTATTACTCTATTTCTAAACATTCTTATTTGTATTTATTTAAATAATTCCGCCTCCTTGTCAAATTAGGTGCTTTTATTAAAAAATTATTTAATCTGGCTTACTCCTTGTCTGTTACAGATTTGGGGAGGTAAAGTAAATAGACAGTAGCAGTGTAAGTATATGGGTGAGTTCCTACAGTAGTTAAACAAACGTTCAATTTCAGTGTGTTTCTGTATTTGTAAATAGATAAATAAGTTATGTTATATTATGTTTGATTGTTAATTGTTTAGCTTAAATTGTATTCTAATATGTTAAGTAAAAGTACTTGTAAAATTACAAATATATGTATTATTAATTTAAGCTTAAGGTGACATATACACCCATATATGTACTGATACATGTACTCACACACCTATACAGTCATTCACACAGGTACTGACACACCCACACACTGTCACACACCTACTCAAAAACCCGTACAGTCAATGACAGACCTATTTACACATGCATACAGCTACTTATATACACAAAGTGTGCAGTTCTTTTTTAATGTTACTACAATCTTAATGGTTATTTTTTCCAACTGATCAATGATCACTGTTTCAACTGTGATCATTGATCAGTGATGTGTGGTGGATGAGAACACAAGCTGAGAACAGTAGAAGGGAACATGGACCCACAGGACACATTTTTACAGCAACAAACATGTGGCGTTTTGCACAGTGAGCAACCATCTTACTCAAATCTTCACAGACTGCTGGGATTATGATGACTACAGCTGATGAAGATCCCCCCAAGGGTGCTGTAGAGGTGGAATATTCAGCTGCACCTAGTATCTCCTGCATCATTCAATTGCACACACTTTCATGAATTGTTTTAAGTGTTTTCAATTGGAACTTGTTCCATTTCAATACAGTGCTGCTGGGTAATTGTATGCTGCAAATATTACACTGCACATATATAGCTGTAATGTTTTCCCACGAAGGTATTGTAAAATGCTTGCAGACATAACTTTCTTTTGTGTTTGCCAGTGTAAAGGTATACCTGCATGTGTTTTAAGTAGTTGTTCACAAAACTGTAGTTGTAAATAATTAAATACGTTATGGTATGTTTGTAGTAAGTGTAATGCACAGTGTTCTTTAATTGCAATGAGATAGTGTGCAGTTTGGATTTTTTTCTACAATTTTTATGATTGTTTTTTCCCGACTTTTCAATGATGACTGCTTAAAAAGTACATTGTTTATAGTGTATGAGTAAAGAAGCTGAGAACAGTAAAACAGGGGAACTTAAAAGCTTATTTATATTATTACATATCTTTACAGTGTGAGAAATGTGTAGTTATTTCTTAAAATTAGGTATTTTTGCATTGTTGAAATTGTAAGTTACTTTTGTAATTCTATTAATTAAAAAACTAATAAATGAGGGAGGAGGAGCCTAGCGACAAACGAAGATGGCCGCATAAGCTCTCGGCTCCGTCGACCTCCTCCTGCTGCTTGAATATCCTGTTACAAATCCTGCTTTTTCGCCTCGCCCCCGTGTGGGTGACCCGTTGCTGATACTGGCGGTGTGGTCCTGGGAAACTTACGACCCGGATTGCCGGAGTTACATCGAGTGGAAGTTCTTGGCCTAACGCTGACCGAGTGCCGGGACCTCGAGTACTGACCCTGCCGGGTTGCAGTGCAACAACGGCGACCGGGGGACCCAGACACGGTGCGGTCGATAGAAGTGGAGAGCAACCTGCCCCTGGACTGGTGGCAAGCCTGCGGTTCTACCCGCTTCGAGGAGGTGTAATGATCCTGTGAGTGGCTGAGTGGCTGGGGGTCCCCTTCTCGGTGTTCCCTTGGACTGTGTGCCTCCTGCCCCCGCCTGCCCTCATCGCATCTCGGTCCCTGGGAGAATCGGGTGACCCGAAGGGCGCACTGATGTCTGGAGTCGATCAGTTTGCGGTGGTGCGGGGTGAAGAAGAGCCATCATTGTGAACCGTGATGGCCGCCATTCAGGGTCTGTGCTCCTACATGGTTGCTCTTTCACATAAGTCGATCGCGGATGCCACCGAAACTGCCCGATCGCATAATGACTCTGATCTGTCTGGTCCCCCTGAGCGAGCCGTTTCCCCGACTTTGATCCCGGAATCTACGACTCGAGGCCCATCTAGTGTCGAAGCATGGATAGCAATGTCTGTACCGCAGTGTGCGGCTGAATCCGCCGCCATGGTGTATCGCCCGCCCACGATGAAGAGTCCGCCTGTGGTCGTGTTCACAAGCTCGTCCCCCAATGACTTTATTGAAACCGTGACCCGACGGAAAAAGCGAACAACTATCGATCGTGTGAGCTGTGCAGTGTGGTGGAGTATGGGACGGTCGGGATCTGGTTGTACCGTGGCGAGTGTCATGGCGGCTGAGGATTGTGGTGGACTGTGGATATCCGTTGGACTCGCCGCACAGATTCGTGGACTGGCTGGACTATAAGCATGGGCGAATTTTGCGAATCTCGCGTTCGCGAATTTTGCGGATTTGCGAACTCGCAATCCGCAAAATCCGCGAATTCTCGTGAATTTGCGGATTTTTTTTTTTGTGTTTGCGCGGGTTTCTGCCAGTTCGCGAGGGTTTTGTACACTTTCGCAAATTGCGAACTTACCTGTCGGGTCGCAAGTTTCGCGAACTTGTTGTTTCTACGTGTCCAGCCTGTTTGGGACACTATTCTTCATCACTGCCACTCTCTGTCACCACTGCCACTCTCTGACTACTCATGCCACTCTCTGGCCCACCTATGCCACCCTCTGTTTCATCACAGCACCCTCTGGTTGTCCAGTCAGTGTACATTATTGTGGCAACGCAAGCACACCTTCCCTGCCTCAAGTGACCTGAATCAATTTGGGGCTGATTAATGTGTCACAGAATATTTTTTTAGCTGGCACCTGCTTCCTTAGTGCTTCCTGATTAGTGATCTTTTGCACTTGCTAAGTGCTTTCATTGTTGCAAAATTAGTTACAACACCTGCCCTGCCCCAACTGACAATAATGAATTAGGGGCTGATTAATGGATTTGAACTTCCAGCCTGGCTCCTGCTTGTCTCCCTTAGCTGTAATTCAGGACCTTTGTGGCATATGTGTAACTATTCTGAGGTTCAGAGCAGGGTCACATAATAGTTGCAACTGGCAACTGAACTCTGGAGGGGCTCCTCAGGAAGCACTACAGGAAATGGCTACTAATGATGAGCCTGAACTTTTGAACCTGGTAAGTAGTTTCAGTTTTGCTAAGATCGTATTTCTGCAATTTTGCACTTATTCGCGGGGCGCGAAGTTGTACTGGGAAGCCGCGAACTCACGCGAACAGTGCGAGCAGTGCGAGCAAAATCCGCTGCTCGCGGATTTGCGGATTTTGCGGGAGATTCGCGAATCTCGCGGATTGCGAATTTACCGAAAATCCGCAAAATCCGCGAGCGAAACTGATTTTCCGCCCATGCTTACTGGACTATTGATTTATCCTGTGAATAGGCGGATGCGGTGTGCGGAACTCATGGTGAACACTCGTAGAGGTCAAGGGTGAGACTGGTGTTCTATTCGGATGCTAGGGGTTTGTGAGGGACCCGGGATCCGCCATTTTCTTGTATTGGCGGCGGGGCGGTGTAGGACGTCTTTCCTGGGTTCTACCAACTCTACTTTGCTTTGTTGCTTATTGTTTAATGACCAGGACTGTACGTCGCAGGAGGGGGGCAGTGTGACTGGGATTGTGTGATTCTCCTCCTTCCTTAACTTTTCTTTTCTTTCTTTTTCTGTGTTTCCTTTCTTTATAAATCTCTTTTCTACTATATTTTGGGTTTTTGGTCGCTGGGCGATAGGCACGCTGCTAGGGGGGTAGGCCGTAGCCATCTGCAGGGGTGCAGGGTGGGGGGTAGGGGGTGGGGTATTTTTGTTTTTCCGTTCTCTGTTTCTATGGCCTTTTTCTCTTTTTTAGTTTGACTGGATTTTCCTTTTTCCTCACTCCCTGGGTGGGGGGGTCAGTGTGTCGGGTTACTGTTTGGACTTTTTGGGCGGTGCTGGGACTGTGGCTGCTCAGCCTCTCCTGACATTGGATTCACCGGGTGGGGCATTAGTCGGGAGTTTTCAGAAATGTATGCTTGCTTATATTGTTCGCTTCAAAATGTGGGTGTCTCTGCAGTTGGACGTGCTTTCCTGCCCACCCGGTGATTGTATCTACTTTAGGACCCGTAGCCGGCCCCCTCCTGTTTTCTTTTCTCTCTCTTCTTTTCGTTAACATATGGAACTGTATTACGTATTTACTGTGTATATCCTGTTTTAATTTAAAAAATTGACCTCTCTTATTCTGAGCAGTTCTCCTGGGTGTGCCGAAACAGTTTGATGCTCTAATTTTGCTGCCATGCACCCTTTTCTAAATAAAGGTCTTCCAAAAATTAAAAAAAATAAAAATAAATAAATAATAAATATTTCAGGTTTTTTTCTTTTTATAAGGATCAATGACACCATCTATTGGGATATTGTCCTTTACCAATTAGGTCTTGCAGAGTTGCTCCATAACTTTAGATTGTGAGGATGCACACCCAAAGACAGATTGCTACAGTTACTAACACACCTAGGCACACTTGAATACAGAAAGTCACACACCCAGCTGCACACAGACAGAGATACTCACACTGATACAGCCACTAACACACATAGACACACATTGATACCATCACTGACACACCCAACTACATAGCGATACAAGTACAAACACATCCAGCCAAACACTTATGCTTCTAATAACAAACCCAGGCACGCACTGATGCACATACTGAGATACCTAGAGGCTTACCAATATAGACACTGACACACCCAGGCAGAGCAGAGCAGTGGCAACAAAAAGAGAACAAAAAAGGCGCGCTCTGGTATGCTGCTTATGAACAAAATTATCCTTTTCCAATATGACCCCCACGCTCAAGCAGTGGTCCCTGATGGCTGAAACTAATTTATCTATCAGGGCACTCATCTTCGAAAGGAGCAGAAAGTACAACAGACTCAGAATCACTCTTTGCAAGAGTGCTCTTGTAGAATGGAGACGAGCAGTTGTAGTTCGGTGTACTTCGTAATTTCGTTTTTTTTTATGACAAAGAATATCTTTTCCTTTCACTGTGAATTTATGCATAGGTCCCACATGTAGAAACCATGAATTGGCTTTGCGGATATAGAAACTGTTTCCAAATATAGAGATATTGTCACATTTTCCAAACTCGCAGGAGGATGTGAGTGTTAAACATTATTTTTTATTGTTTGTAGTTTCCAGGGTCAGAGCTGGTTTAATGTAATGCCTTCATTCTTACTCCTTGCATCTCCAAGGAGGGCATTCCTCACCCAGCATGACAAACAAATCTAACCTCAAAACTAGCGCTTGAGAAGGATTTCACAAATTAAGGTCCTGACTCCCTTCTGGCCGAAAGGGGTTGTTATTCCTGCTGTGCCAGCAATAATGAGACAGAAAATCTGTGCTTCTTGGCAGGGTTGGGCCGGTAAACTCCAATAAGCTACACAGGAGGTAGAGTTTTTTGCCAAACTGCGCTCTTCAAGCGGAGCACAGAGTGGGGAAACTCCACACGCTCTTCCAGCAGAGTGGAGTTCACCACCCAACCCTAAAGAAAACCTACCAAGCACTGGTTTGGTTCCTGACTTGTTTTAGACAGCCTGACACTACCAAAAATATTTCTGACTTCATGACGCGAAAGCCAGCGCTCTCAGAGTACAGAGACAAAGCCTACTCAGGGCTGAGGTGATTCACACCTCTTTCAGGATAGGATGGCCTTCCTGGGCAGGAAACTTTAAAGGCAATGCTGCTTTTAAAATCCAACTGAGGAATCTCCAGATAGTGGGGGAGACTATACCCCCTTTCCTGCTCCTTGTTTGGTGAGAAGAAAAGCAGGAAAAATAGTTGACTAGGAGGAGGGTCCTCACTTGGCCTACTCCACCCCCAGGGCAGGCGGATGAGGTGAACGCCTCTTCTGAAATTCCACCATCTTGGCATGGTGAGAAAACATCCTATCAGGGCTAAGGTAGTGCTTCTTCCTACAGGAAGTGGTCATTAGAGGGTGGCTACTACTTGTTTCCCCTTGCAATGACCCTAAATTTAGAAATTAGGTGACACCCTGACACCTGCACATTAGATTTGACCTGCAGATGAAAAAGATGTCCAACTCTGCTTGCTGCTCCCAGGACTCTACAATCGCTGCTGCTGTGTTGTCCTGAAACCTGATAGGACATCAAGAATCCCAGAGCACCTCCAGCCTTCGAGAAATTGCAGTGAAGCTCCCTTGGAGTGAAGGTATCGCTCCCCTGTACACTACAGGCAACAATCCTGTGAAGTCCTGTTTGTGAACTTGCTGCTCCCCGACGACCTCAATGCAGCACTGAAGCAACAAAAGGTACACCAGCTTCAGAGGAACTCCCAACAGCAAACACCAAGAAGAAGAGTCCACACTGTACTTCCGAAACACCAGAAGTAAGCACCTATCAAGGGATGTCAAGACACCTGAGATCCACTTCCTGAGTGGCCAAGCTGTCCCAAGATCACTTCTCCAAGTTGCCTGGTCCTGCCAGCGAGGACCTCAAAGACGCACAACGCTCTGCTGACTTGCTCGTTCTGCACCCGGCCATACCGGCCCCAGCACCGACCAGCCAGTCCTGCCCCTTTGGTCCCCAGGCCCTTGCAATCTCCTCCCTCTAAGGTAGAGGTCCTCATACTTTTGTCAGCTGAGCCCCCCAAGCATGGGCGAATTTTGCGGATCTCGCGTTCGCGAATTTTGCGGATTTGCGGATTCGCAATCCGCAAAATCCGCGAATTCCCGCGAATTTGCAGATTTTTTTTTTGTGTTCGCCCGTGTTTCTGCCAGTTCGCGAGGGTTTTTACAATTTCGCAATTTGCGAACTTACCTGTCGGGTCGCAAGTTTTGCGAACTTGTTGTTTCTACGTGTCCAGCCTGTTTGGGACACTCTTCTTCATCACTGCCACTCTCTGTCACCACTGCCACTCTCTGACTACTCATGCCACCCTCTGGCCCACCCATGCCACCCTCTGTTTCATCACCACACCCTCTGGTTGTCCAGTGTACATTATTTTCGGCAAAGCAAAGCACACCTTCCCTGCCTCAAGTGACCTGAATTAATTTGGGGCTGATTAATGTGTCACAGAATATTTTTTTAGCTGGCACCTGCTTCCTTAGTGCGCCCTGATTAGTGATCTTTTGCACTTGCTAAGTGCTTTCATTGTTGCAAAATTAGTTACAACACCTGCCCTGCCCCAACTGACAATAATGAATTAGGGGCTGATTAATGGATTTTAACTTCCAGCCTGGCTCCTGCTTGTCTCCCTTAGCTGTAATTCAGGACCTTTGTGGCATATGTGTAACTATTCTGAGGTTCAGAGCAGGGTCACATAATAGTTTCAACTGGCAACTGAACTCTGGAGGGGCCCCTCAGGAAGCACTACAGGAAATGGCTACTAATGATGAGCCTGAACTTTTGAACCTGGTAAGTAGTTACTTTCAGTTTTGCTAAGATCGTATTTCTGCAATTTTGCACTTATTCGCGGGGCGCGAACTCACGCGAACAGTGCGAGCAGTGCGAGCAAAATCCGCTGCTCGCGGATTTGCGGATTTTGCGGGAGATTCGCGAATCTCGCGGATTGCGAATTTCCCGAAAATCCGCAAAATCCGCGAGCGGAACGGATTTTCCGCCCATGCTTACCCCCACCTAAACCTTTTTACACGTCAATCCCCCCTCCACCACCACCTGACAAAAAAGTTCTGGGAGCTGGTACTCTGCATCATTGATGACCATTCCCTCCTGCAGAGCCTAGATGGTAAGGGCAAATAATATGAAATAAAGAGCTCCACTTCCAGTTTTGAGTAGTACCTGGAAACTGGAGTGCTCACAAAACTTTGTAATACATTTTTTGTAGTTTTATATAGCGCGAACATGACCCAGAGGTTTTGGAGCTCTTTATAGGAGCATCATTCACATTACACAAGCACACATTCATTTTTTGTAAGCACAGGGCGATAAAGTGATATTCCCAGAATCACAGGATGTTGAGCAGACACCAAGAATAGAACCTGGTTCCCCAGCTCCACAGTCATCAGCTCTGACTATTGCACCACATCCTTGCCCTAGACAAGACATCAGAACAAGCATTGGCAAGGCCAACTGGTCTCGGCAATCAGATAGCTACAGACAATGGAAATGTAAGTGCATTTGTGTATGGCTCAGGGGCTGATTTTATTGATATCCCCAAATGTATTACCACTGATTGCTGAGACCTATTGGCTTTGCCAATGCTTGTATTAGAAACAGCAAAAGTGTCTGGAGTTGTTCTCATTAAAGGCAGGTCCCTTTTGGAGGGGGAAGGAATGGCCTTTTCAGCACAGAGATGTGCATGTGTGTAAAGCCCACACCTACACAGATAGATTATCACAGTCTCTCAGCAGAGCAAAGCCCTATTGCCTACACAGACGGATGTTCACAATCCCTCGGAGGAGCCAAGGCAAATTCCGACTCTGGCACAGAGTGTCAGGCTATGTTTCAAATTGGTTGGTCAGGGGGGTTATTGGCATATTAAGTTTTGTCACAAGAGGCAAATGGGCATAGAGAGCCCAGACTGAGCGAGTCGGGAGCAGGTTAGAAACAGAAAAGTGAAGGAGAGAATCTAGCAAAAAGCAAGAGGATGCAGCGTTGGCCCAGTGTGGGTCTAGGGTTGGCTGGCTGGACAGGAATTTGGAAGGAATTCAAGACTGAGGAAATAAACAGGAGACTAAACGGTAGACATGTTTTTGAAATTGATGTGAAAAGGCGGATTTTACAACCTCATGGGTGTGAGTGGCAGGCCCCCCTCTCCGCATCGTGTATGTCCGCCTGGGCTGAGTCAGCTTCCCGGGGGCACACACACAGCCTCACCCAAGTACTTCCACATTTTACTTGTTAATGAGGCTTTGTTGTTTTTCACTCCTTCTTAGAGCCCCTACATCTCCACTCTGCCTATTGTTGGAAGAATTACCCCCCTCCCCCCACTTCCCTGAAATGTGGCTCTAGTTGCGCCTCTGGTGAGTGGTGTATCAGGGGAGAAGAGATGGGCTAGTTTGGCCATGTCAGGATGTAGTTACCTCAGTTTAGAATGTACGTCTAAACCGAAGGACGTTGTGTGTGTGCACTCAACTTGCTTCTGAAACAAAGGTCTTTTTCATAAACAGCAAATGTTTCTGTAGTCGTACTCTGCCAGTGTGAACTTCCGAATGAGAACCCCGGACTGCATGAGAACATCATGCTGCTCAGTGTCGGCATTTTCAGAAACTCTTTGACACTGATGGCTGGTGGGATTCCGTTAAAACAAAAATTCCCATATTTCCCCTTCTTTGTGCACCTGTGTCCTTCGTGTCCCTCTTTGCTTTAGGTATTTGGGTAGTCCCTGAAGCTAGAAAAGAAGCATTTATGTAGTGCTGTACACCAAGCGTTTTTGACAGCTTAGAATTCTTTAAATTGTATTGTAATGTTGGAATTGCATTTATATACAGGGCCGGACTGACTACCGGGCAGTTTAGAATGCTGCCGAGCTGGGGGCTGATTTCTCTGCAGTGGGGGCTGATTTCGTTCATGGAGACCTGCGGGTGCTTCGAAATATTTAAAGCAAAACGAATTTCGTTTAGCACACACAGGTCTCCATGAACGAAATCAGCCCCCAGCTCAGCAACATTCCAAACTGGTAGCCAGTCCGGCCCTGTTTATATAGCGCTGTACACCAAGCGATTTTTGACAGCTTAGAATTCTTTAAATTGTATTCTAATTTTGGAATTGCATTTATATAGCGCTGTACACCAAGCGTTTTTTGACAGCTTAGAATTCTTTAAGTTGTATTGTAATGTTGGAACTGCATTCATATAGCGCTGACTACAGTATCGTTGAAGAGCTTGTCTGCACACCTTGAGTAGCCCATAAGGGGCTCCTGAAATATGCGCACATACACACAGCAGCTGGAGCTGTAGCAGCAGCCCGGCTGAGAGACACGACGGCAGGGCCTGAAGCACTTTCAGCCTAATAGGCGTTGCGCGCCTGGAATCAACAATGAAATGTGAAGTGGTAGGGTGGAGTGCGCGCCCCCCCCTGAGGGTATACTAGGCCCCCCCAGGGGGGCGCGCCCCACAGTTTGAAGACTTATGCTCTAAGGCGACCCATTGGACTTACCTGTATGTCCCTCTATACAGTTCTTTTTCAAGCGGCCCCTTCGTCTTTGCGCACCAGCTTCCAAGACCTCAGCAACTGTGCTCCCGGCCGATCTGGGACGTTCCCAAACTTCTCCTGCTAGAACTTTGGACCTGGTCCTAATATCGACCTAAAATGAGAAGGTGAACTTCGTGAAAGCATTTCCTGAATTTCTTTGCATTTTTCTACTTTTTCTCCATTATTTCCTATGGTACGTAATTGCGCACAAAAGTGAAATGTTTTCCAAATTTTGAAAAATCGTAACTCCGAAAGTACTTATCTTAGAACTGTGTTCTTGATCTTAAGAATTATACAAAAATAGACATTATTTTTCAAATTGGTCTCGGATTTATTCTTGAGTCTGTGTCTCATTTATTGCCTCTGTGAGTAAAACAAATGCTTAACACTGCCCTCTGATAGTCAGAATTCGGACTGCATAATACACAATATTTTAAATATGCCCAATTGAGGCACGCCTGGACAGCCCAACGTATTACGCTCACTGATCTTCCTGAATATGCGCCATTGGAAGGGAGGCTCCTGCAAGAACGGATAGAGGGAAAGGCGGTATCCCTGACATACAAAACACTGACTAACCATATGCTGGGGGACTTGAACAAACTTAGGCACACTTGGGAGGCGGAGGTGGGGGAGATGGAAGACTTAGATTGGGAGATCGTCCTGATGCACCCCCGGGAGGTCGCCATTAAATCCAGATTACGACTTATTCAATTCAACTTTCTCCATAGGACATACTTTGACAGAGCGCGCCTATGTAAGATGGGGAAGATAGACGATACACGCTGCCTTCGGTGTCTCCAAGAGGAGGGGGATTTTTTTCACACAGTGTGGTCCTGCAGTGCAATACAGAATTACTAGACCCAGATATTTGGGGAGCTACAGGATGTCCTTGAGGCTTCACTCCCACGGGACCCCAAGTTGGCGTTACTTGGAATGACAAATGAGGTGGACCTGACTCGCCCACTACTCACTTTCCTAGTCCTGGCTTTGGTGGTTGCCAAGCGAGACATCGCGAAACACTGGGGTGCGCCAGACCCGCCAGATCTGGAGGAGTGGAGACGAGGGTTAGACCTGTATATGGCGTCAGAGATGGTCACCTACAAGGCAAGGGGCTGTCCAAAGAAATTCCGTAGGGTTTGGTCAAAATGGAGGCAGTACCATGGGCTGGATGGGGGGATGTAGGAGGCTTTTCCACGATGGGGAAACGGGTAGCAACTGGAAGACACACTACATTGGCCTTGAAGTACAAGACGGACAACACTGATCCTATAGGGAGCCGTACTTCACCGCTCTGAGGGATGCGACCATTCGGACACACGAGAGAGAAGGGAGGAAGGGGGAGGGATGAGGGTGTGTAACAAGGTATCTGTAGCTTTTCAGTGTATGAACAATGTGAAGGTTTCCGGCCTGTAAGTTTTCTAATGTCCTATTGGGGGAAGGTTTGGGGAGGGGGAAGGGAGGTTTGGTTACTGTGTTATCTTAAAAAAGAATAAAAAGCAGACACAGGCATTGCCAGGAAAAGCCTTCAGCCAGCTCAGCGCTGGTACACATATTGCTATAACTCTGTTCGCCGCCCAACCCCAGGGATGTGGGCTACACGGCTGTGTATCTCTTTTGAATGAGCGAACCAAACTGACAGTGATGCTTTACTGTACCTTTAGACTGCTCCCATTATTGGCTCCTTGTGTATCTGCAATAAAAACTATTTAAAAAAAAAACACTGCCCTCTGATAAGCCAAAGACCTCCCTCGAAAGCAATCATCGTCACTGAAACATAGAGCCTTGTGACAGATCTGCTGTCCCAGCCCCCAGCGTCTTGATACCCTTACTGGTGAGTTGTTGTGCTTCACAAGCCACTTAATTGATCGATTGATTGATTGATTGATTGATTGATTGATTGATTGATTGATTGATTGATAAGCCTAACTGCTCACCCACACTACCAAAAAAAGAGTTTGTATTATCTACTTTTACCTCTACCTGCCTTTTGGGGATTTCTCGCACTCTCTACACAGTGAACTTAATTTTAGTACACTGAACAGTGAGGCAGTTTCCTACACACACTGAGAAACGCAGAGACTTACCAATGCAGACATTGACTCACTCAGGCATACAGCAATGCAGACACGACACACCCATCTAAACAATAATGCATCCAATAAAACACCCAGGCACACACTGATGCATACACTGACATACCCAGGCTTACACAGATGCATATGCTAACACACCTAGGCACATACTGATGCATACACTAACAGACACAGGCACACACTCACGTAACACCAACACACTCAGGCGCACATTCATGCATACACTAAAACACCAAGGGACACACTGATGCACACCCTAACACACCCAGTCACTCACTAATATATACACTAACACCGCAGACACACACTGGCCTAGACACTGACACATCCAGGCACACACTGATGCATTTATTGACTACCTAGGCTAACACTGATAAATATGCTAATACACCCAAGCACATACTGATGCATACACTAACACACCCAGGCACATACTGACGCTAACACCAACATACGACGGCACACACTGATGCATACACCAACACACCTAGACACTTACAATCAGACACTGGCAGCCCAGGCATATAACAATGCAGACACTGGCACAACAGCCAAACACTAATGCATCCAACAACACACCCAGGCACACACTGATGTGCACACTGAGAAACCCAGAGACTTACCAATGCAGACACTGACATACCCAGGCATACAGCAATGACCCTTTTTTGCAGATGAACGCTCACCCTGCATACATTATACCTGATGCAGGAATAATGAAGCACAGGGCTTTACAAAGTGATGTGTCACTTTGTAAATATTGCGCAACATGGAGCATTTTTTCGCTCTGCCACAGCATCACAAAAAGGGACGCAACATTGGCGCAAAGGGCTCATAAATAAGCCCCACAGAGACTTACAAATGCAAACACTGACACACCCACGCATACAACAATGCAGACATTGACACAGCCAGCCTAACACTAATGCATCCAATAACACACCCAGGCATTCACTGACACTCCCAGTGACTTACCAATGCAGACAGTCACACACCCAGGCATACAGCAATTCAGACACTGATACACCCAGCCAAACAGTAATGCATCCAATAACACACTCAGGCACATAAATGCATACACTCAAATACCCAGGTTCACACTGATACATATGCTAACTCACCCAGGCGCATACTGATGCATAAACTAACACACCTAGGCACACACTATTGCATATACTAACACATCCAGGCACACTGACGCAAACACTGGCACACCCAGGCACACACTGATGCAGACACGGACACGCCTAGAGACTTAGAATGCAGACACTGGCACATCCAGGCATGCAGCAATGCAGACACTGGCACACCCAGCCAAACACTAATGCATCCAATAGCACACCCAGGCACATGCTGACACAGCTAGGGACTTACCAATGCAGGCACTGACACACACAGGACATACAGCAATGCTGACACACCCATCCAAACACTAATACATCAAATAAGATACTCAGGCACACAGTGATGTATACACTGACACACCCAGGCATACACAAAAGCAGACTTTGATATACCCGGGCATACACCAATACAGACACTGACCCACATGATCTAACTTAAATGCATCCAATAGCACACCCAAACACACACTGACGCAAAGAGTGACACACCTAAGGTGATACTAATGCATACACTGACACACCTGGGCATACATTAATGCAGACACTGACACTGCCAGGCATACACCGAAACAGGTGCTGACACACCCAGCGAAACACAATGCATTCAATAACACACCCCGGCATACACTCATTGACACACCCACTCTCACACCAATACAGTTACTGACTCATTAAAAACACAGTTAGCTCTTTGTTTGAGTAGACCGTGGTTCTAACAAGAACCGTCTTTTTTCATAGACGTTTTTTTTTAGAGAATTTTTAATTTTTTTCTTCTGTTTTTTAACAAAAGGTGAACAGGGTTATAAAAGGGTAAGTATTAGGAGATGCAAAGAAGCAAATGGCTTCAAGCTTCAACAAATATTATGTAGTCGCTGGGAGCAAACAGTGATGCGTCTTCACTGTAACCAAGAATGCACCCTTTTTTACAGCAACAAGCATGTGGCATTTCATGCAGTGAATATTCACGTGACTCAATTCCTCGCAGGCAGCTGGTGTTGGAATAACAGCAGCTGATGATGATGGTTCTCCCAAAGCTGCTGTAGAGGCTGACTGCACCTGCGTTCTCTCACTTCATTTGGTTGTAAACCCTTTTATGAACCTCCTCCACCTCTGAACCTCCTCATCCCTACAGAAGTTCAGAAACAGGCTAAAAACCTGGCTGTTTGATTGACCAGGCCCAGCAGCAGATACTGTAATGGGTGATAACCAGCACTTTACAAAACCGAATTGATTGAAACACCTTGCGTTGTAAAGGCACGTGTGGTAAAGATATATGCGTGGTAAAGGCAGTGCATTGTAAAGGCAGTGCATGGCAAATGATGTGTGGTAAAGGCATTATTTGGTAATGCCTTTCTGTTTCCCTACAGAGACTGGTGGTGTGATGGGTGGGGGTATTAGCATTGCCACAGGAATTATGAAATTGTGCAGCTGCTCCATTTTTTGTATGATTATGGCTTTGCCACATTTGCCACGTAATCCATCATCTGCTGTATAATCTGCAAATTTTAACAAAAAATTATTTGCTAGCAAATGGATCAAAAGTTAGTAATGCACAGTGACAAGTAACATGTGTTACCGGGCAGTAGAAGGCCTTGGCAAAGGTGGAATGGTCCCGTTCTGTTGGTTTTTTGCTTTATTTGGGTGTTAAACTGGTTCTAATTAAGTGAAATCCTTTCTCAGACAGTGTTAACCTGTGTAAACAATAAGGAAGTAATACGATCACAAAATGTGTGGCTTTATGCCACATAATTTGAATTTTCTTGCTGCATAATTTAGTCAACCCTGCTGCATAATTTGGTCCTCACCAGCCGCATAATTCCAGTGGCCCTGTTTAGTAGACAATTTTCATATGGCCAACATGAGTAAATACATGCATGATTAATTTGCGCCTTATTTAGGGTTTGGCAGATCGGATGCTACGACACAAACATGGTGGATGGCATTACAAGTGCATTATAGCCTATGGAAATAGTAATACGGTGGACAGGCTATCAGTTACAATTGATGGAGTGTCCCATCTGCCAAACTCTAAACAAGGCACTGAGCTCCTAGATGGGCAAGCACGGTGATAGTTGTCTGTTGTGTGGTCCAATTGGTTTTATGTAAAATTAAAGATATTTTGCAGTGTAAGTATAATACTGGTGGGTCCGTGTATTGCCCCTAAAATAAAAGCTGTATAGATAAATGCAGAATGTACATTATTATCTCAAAGCCTGTTATGAAGTTCAGTGGTTATACTGAATAAGCAGCTACCTACATCATTATCATATGCAATATCTTTATGGGAAACGGCCACTACAACGAGGCCGTTTCCACGAAAACCTTAACCACGCATGCATTACATTGCATGCGTGGTTACAACGAAAGCCTTTACCACGCATGCCTTTACTACGAGTTACGTAGTAAAAGCATGTGTGGTAAAGGGTACAATTAAAAAAGGGGGGGTTAGGGGCGGAATCCCCCCCACAAAAAAACCTAAAACTAACCTCAAGTCGAAATGGGCTGGCAATCGGCGTCGTATAAGAGGAAACGGAAAAAGAAACCGCTTCCTCTTTACGACGTATGACGTCACCACGGAAAAATACGTGGAGAAGGATTAGCGTGGAACTTACATTCCGTTGTAACGCATGCGTGGTAAAGGCATGCGTTACAACGGAGATCGTTGTAAGAACATACAACCTATCTTTATTGATGGCATAACTACAATTTCAGCAATTGCCATTTTAACCTTCTTGTTTTCTCAAAATTGCTAGAAAGTGCACCATTTGCCCACCTTTTTTCAAACATTTCTCAGGTGCAGAACATCCCCTGAACCCTCCCTTATGACAGTCATTCTCGCCAGCTACACTTACTCGCTTCAGGTCACTCGTCCCAAACGTTTACACCCACTACTTTCAAATGTCACCAGCTGCCACTGATACCAGTTCCCTAAGCTTGCAAACTGAAAAGAAAATGCTACGCTTTATGTGAGTATGATAAAATTAGCCTCTGCTCCTCCATTCATCAGACACATCTGGCTCACTAATTCGAGGAGAAAAATGAAAGGAGAATGAAACTCTGTGTACCCGAATATTTAAATGTGTATCATCGAAGCGTCCAGAGGCAATAGATCCATTTTTTGAAAAAAAGTTCTATGCGACATCAATCAGCTGCACAGGAAAAATACTGAACTTTTGTTAAGTGATATGGGCTAAAAAATCTGAGCATTATAGAATAACTAAGCTAGGTTTGCCTACAGGGAACAGAACGTAAAAGGCACTAACATGCATGAACTAATTCACTGAGTCCCACACACCTCCAGGTACTAATGGAAGAGAAAGCTCCAAGAATCTGTGAACTTTTCACAATGGCTCGTTCAACGAAGAACTTCCTCTTTCAACCATTGCTATTCAAGCAAGGTTTTGAGAATAGAAACAGAAAATATTCATTACCCTTGGCCATAGGGCGATGACAAGAATGGTTCACCAGGAAAGAAAGATGAACTGCAGGTCACAGGATAGGACTCCCAAAACTGACTGTCCCACTAACCTTCTCGGACGCGATCCCCTCCCGGGGCAGTTCCCGCATCGATCTTGTTCCTTCCCCAGTCAAAGTTCGAAAGTCCAGAATTACAGAGTCTTTCGCAGCATCAGGATAGGTGAAACGACAGCAACAACACCAACAACAACTCTTCTTAAGGATAGACTCTCTTATACCCTATTCTCTGGCTCACTACACTCAAAGTTGCAATCTTTGGGGGCAGAAATCACGCTAATTGGTCCATTGGAGGGGTGGTGATGGTCACCTCATAGCCCCTCTTGTTCGAACCGGAATGCAGAAAATAACGCATACAGTAGTTCTCATGATCCACAATGTCCAAAGGTAAATTCAACTTGTTAATGTATTTTGTAACAAAGTATGATGGTCACACATTAGTTCATCCTCTGTAGCTCAATTCTCTCATCCGTTCCCATGCATTCATGCTGAACTCTTGGCACAACTCTTACTGCAGGTCAGGCTGGCCTTGACATCTCTCACTCCGGGCACAGGCCGCATACACGTGACAGGAGCATTCATTCTGCTCATGTGCGAGGACCATTTTATTCGTCGCACGTAACCTTATCTATTTCCGTCGGCCATTTTCAAAGCGCGGCCTAGCAGGCCCGAATGAAACTAATGTAAGAACAAACATAACAAAATTAGACATAGAAAATAAGCCTTTTTGTTTACCACCCACCATTCTAAAGACCCGTGTTAGGTATTACCTAGCAGAAGCGTCCTTTAAAGCCATTTTACTCACCATCTGCATTCTATGCCACCGTACAATTTCCTAACACAAATCATGCAATTTACTATATTTTACTACGCAAATCACATTTCTAACTTTATTTTACTTCACCTTTGTGAATGAATTAGAATTTGCAATATCAGCAGGTTGCCCATGTAATCTGTTTAATAAAGGTGCATTTGTTGATTAATTCATGCATTTCAAACAGTTAGTACCATTAAAGTTATGGAGTCATTAACTTACAAGAGGTACAAATAATATTTTGCTTCCCCTGCTTCATCAATTATGCTGCCAATAGAGCCCTACTAGAAAGTTTAAATTGTATTCCGGTCTTATATAGCGCAAAACACTGCCACCCAAAGGGTATCCTGGCTCTTTGAGAGACAGACTAGCAACGGTCACAGAGATCACGCTTCTCTAGGGTAGAGATACGTTTTTAAGTTTCTCTTGAAAGAGAGGAATTCACTTTGGCTCCTCAAATCGAGCGGAAGACAATTCCAAAGAATAACTCTTTCTGTTACGTCTTTTATAACTAAACACCACTTTATTTACTATTTTTGTTCATACAAGAAAACAATTATTGTCTTCTTGCTTTCTCCAAAAGTCACTATAGTGACTAATTTCTTGGTGTCGGCTATCACCGAAATCTGGACAAAATATTTTAAAAAGCTTCCTATGTAATATAAATAAAGGATGTTTTCTCTGCTGTGATAATTGTGCATTTTATTAGTTTACTTCTTTAAAGCCAAAGGACCTGATTTAGAGTTTGGTGGACAGGATACTCAGGGCTAATTTAGATCTCGGCGGATGGGTTACTCCATCACAACAGTTACGGAAAACCCGTCCACCGAAATATATATCCCATTATATCCTATGGGATTTAGATTTCTGTGGGTGGGTCATCCGTCAGCGTTGTGAGGGAGTAACCTGTCCGCTGAGATCTAAATCAGGCCCTCTGTCATGAATGTAAAGCAGTACCCTATTCTCCAAACCCTTGGATGGCCTGCTTATTTATGAGTCAAGCGGACTGTCAGCCTTCCTAAGGCAATGGGTCCAACATCGTCAAACTCGCTCGATGGCCCAATGGGGAAGAAAAAAAATAATGACACCCCCCCCTAAGAAAAATATCCTAAGAAAAATCTTTCAGGGTGTGTGACCATTATGGTTTTTTTGGTTTTCAGAAACAAACTCCTGCTTTGGGAGTTTGCTTCTGGAAAACAAAAAGAAGGTGAGCAGCAATCATAAAAATTGCGGGAATGCACCAAACTACTTGCACCTACACAGTAGCCACCAGCAGGGTGCATAGATCACTGCAGGGTCGACTGTAATGTCTTAATTTGGTGGACTGAAGTCCGAACAGAGTGGCAAAAGAGATGATATCCACCACCCCAACGGGTGGTGGATATCATCTCCTAGGGTCTATATCGGCTCCAAAGTAACATTTAAAAAAATGCATGGTTAAAAACTTTTTTTTTAAATCACTTCCTATATTTTTCAAAGTTCTAATCTAGCTTTATATTTAATTGTATGAATATAAACGACCTACTGAAAGGCTGCGCACAGTCTATAGTGTATACCCAATCATGTTCAGCTTCATTTTAAGATGCATTGGGGATGTCGGGTCACTGAATGCACTGTTTTGATGACTGGGGTTAAAAAATACATTCAGCATGGCCATGACCATGAATGTTACTTCCTATTAGGTCACTTTCCTGCCTAACGCATTGTGTGCACTTAGCTAGACCCCAAGGGCCATGGATTGCAGTGGTCAGTAGCATACATAACTAGGAGGTCAGAAACCTAAATCTCTTTCACTGGTGTAATTCCCTGCAATGTCAACTCATGAGCATTATATTCTGGTAGTGGGTGTCAAAGGGTAATGGGGATACCCCCAAAGGAGCAGCCATTGTACGATTTGTTGAAATGCAATATGGCCGGGATGCCCGCCACCCCGTCTCAACACAATCCCCAAGGAAGGGAGAAGTCGGACACAAGTTTGAACTTTTGGAAGGCGGGAGGGAGTCACCCTCCCGGCCGTATTTATTAAAATATGAAACAAAATTTAAAACATTAAATAAAAGTTTCATAATTATGTACAATTTTACATTTATTACATTTCGATGCAGACATGATCTTTGGCTAACCTTAACAGATCTCTAATACAAAGGTTTCCTAGCCGAGTCTAACATCCTGCAAATGCAAACATTCTAAATTAAAATTATACATCCTAGCATTAAGGGCCAACGGCAAGGTCTTAACCGGTGTCAGATCCCTACTACCAAAAACTCTCGCCCTCACCGTGTGAGTGGCGCATGCGCAGAGGACTCTACCCTTGTTGCCAACTGTAACTTCCCTTGTCGTGGTGGGGGCCCCCTTTCCACTCAACGCCATCTTAAAGGTCGTCCGAGTTCCCGTGTGAGGTATCTGTAGGAAGGACAGCGTGGACTACCCCCCATCCCCACACTCTCTATCCGCCGTCGCGGATATCCGGACCCCGGGAAATTAGTAGGAGGGGCATCTAGCCGCCTTCCCCCCTGGGAGGGGCCTATGGCCGTCTCCCCCTAGGCGACCCATCCTTAGTGGGTGCCGCCTACCCGTGGGAGGGGCCAATGGCCGCCTCCCCTCGGGCGCTCCCATCCGTTGTGGGTGGCACCCCCCTCTAGGGACCTTGAAATTACTGCTCACCGATCATGACCTTACCGCCCGACCAAAATAAATACGACAGTTGTTTACCTACTAAAGGAAAAAATTCTGACATTTCCTCGATGCTTCATCGACTGCTCACTCCTACCAAGCAAACATTATCCTACAGGCAGAAGTCACATCCTCATCAAAACATTCCTTTACTGTTCTACAAAGGAAAAAAGGCCTACTCAGCAAAATTTTATTTAAACAAACATTGCCATAAGGGGCTGGTGGGTGGGTCAAAATTGCTGCTTGTTCCATCGAGGGCTCACGAGCAACGAGTGGGTGCAGCCTTCAGAGCACAGGAACAAGAGGACACTTCTTCGGATTCCCGCTCTATTTATTCTTCTGCGGGAGGGCGTGTACCCTCCTCCGGTACGCCTACTGGGCGTGGTCCTCGGTGTAGGTGTCTAGGACAACCCCTCTTGGGCGGGAAAAAGGCGCGCCCCGGCTACGCTGCTTCGGGCATACCAGCCGAGACACGCCCCCCGCCCAAAATGGTTTCCCGGGAGGATCGAGGCACCCAACCATACGTTCGGGGGGACCGAATGATCGCCCCTTTCCATATGGCCGGGATGCCCACCACCCCCTCTCAACACAATCCCCAAGGATGGGAGAAGTCGGACACAAGTTTGAACTTTTGGAAGGCGGGAGGGAGTCACCCTCCCGGCCGTATTTATTAAAATATGAAACAAAATTTAAAACATTAAATAAAAGTTTCATAATTATGTACAATTTTACATTTATTACATTTCGATGCAGACATGATCTTTGGCTAACCTTAACAGATCTCTAATACAAAGGTTTCCTAGTTGAGTCTAACATCCTGCAAATGCAAACATTCTAAATTAAAATTGTACATCCTAGCATTAAGGGCCAACGGCAAGGTCTTAACCGGTGTCAGATCCCTACTACCAAAAACTCTCGCCCTCACCGTGTGAGTGGCGCATGCGCAGATGACTCTACCCTCGTTGCCAACTGTAACTTCCCTTGTCGTGGTGGTGGCCCCCTTTCCACTCTACGCCATCTTAAAGGTCGTCCGAGTTCCCGTGTGAGGTATCTGTAGGAAGGACAGCGTGGACTCCCCCCCATCCCCACACTCTCTATCCGCCGTCGCGGATATCCGGCCCCCGGGAAATTAGTAGGAGGGGCATCTAGCCACCTCACCCCCTGGGAGGGGCCTATGGCCGTCTCCCCCTAGGCGACCCATCCTTCGTGGGTGCCGCCTCCCCTCAGGCGCTCCCATCCGTTGTGGGTGGCGCCCCCCTCTAGGGCCCTTGAAATTACTGCTCACCGATCATGACCTTACCGCCACAGGCCGGATAGTTGACCGACTATCCGGCCCCCCCAACTCCTCCTAAAGGTCATGCTTCCTCAAACCCCTTAGCCATGCTACGAAGTCTCCTATGAGTAAATCATTCCCCTCCCTGGACAGGTGAACCCCATCATTCAGATACATGAGATCACCCCAAATACACCCGTGAGGAATGCTATGCAACTGCGAAGAGCGAAACAATTTACCAATTTTATTGTTAACCCTTTTCACTGAATGGTTCAATGCTGACACCGAAAGGCCCCCCCGCCATACCTTCCTGGGAATCATGTGGGACCAGGCAATCATGCACCCCAGGACTCTTTTAGCCAACCAGCTAACAGCAGATAAAATTTGTTCGACCAACACTCATCTACCCAGTGTCACCAAGTCATTGCCCCCCAGGTGTACTATGACTACAGATGGCGGTGACCTTTTCCGCCCTAGGAGACCCTCAAAAAATGATTCGAATTGGTCAAAACAGCCCGCCCTTCCCATGGAAGGCCACTCTGTACCCGTATTCCCCAGCTGCGTGAGTCGCGTCACCTGCTTCGAATACGTCCCCGGCGCGCCTCACATATGAGTGGCCCATGACCCATACCACTCTCTCTCCAGACGGTGATCCTTGACCGCTGGTCTCCTGGTGCTGGGTCGACTGCAAATTCCGCTCCGCGTGACAGGCTCGCGAAACTGTAATTCAAACAAAAGACAAGAAGCGTGAGTGCATGTCAATTGATCATTACAACATGTGCAATCGCACATACCTTTTGAAGCAATTCGAGGACCATCGTCCCAACTGTTTCACTTCCTCCGCACTCTGACCCCTGGCTGTAGCCTCAGTAGCAGCCCCTATCCTAAAGGAGTGGGTCCCAAAATCACACGGGTCCATGCCCGCAGCAGCGACTGTCAGTGCTAGCACCCTCTGGAACTGAAACCTCATCAGTGGGGTGCCATCCTTGTGCCTCAGCAAACTCCCCCCCATGTAGCCGCCCTTAGTGCCAAGTATTCCTCTATACACTTTATTGGGCACGTGGGGGACCCTCGCGCGCGCTGCACGACAACACTATTCCCAAAAGCCCCCTGGTCAGTCTTGGACCTGGCTATCGAGACCACCATCGAATCACCCCTAATTTGGACGTGATCCCTGCATAAGCCTCCCTCAACGTCTTTCTTATTCCTTGCGACCAGTTCGCTCACCCGCATAGCCCCATGGAATGCTAATGGGAAAGCTGCCCGGAACAGAACTGCTTCGAAATGGGAGGAGCATGTTTCGTCTAGTTTTGCTCCAAGTAAAGCCAACCTGTGTAAGCCAATCGGGCGCCTCACATCTTGCTTGGGGCCCTCGAGGCGCTGCCAGCCGCGAAGGGCCTTCTTAACCAAAAAGGAATCCGTTGGGTCTCTTATGCCATGCACCTGCGCCATGAATGAAATGGCCGCCCTATGCCTACTGGCCGTTGCCGCTGATCGGCCTTCTCTGTGCAGCGCTACCAGGAACCCCAGGAAGGATTCCTCCTGACCCCAGCTCTGACTCCCTGGTGGACCCAGAAATGTGCAATAGGAACGAAACGCTCCTTCGTATGCCTTCCTTGTTCTGGGGGCTAAGCTTGCTGCCACGAGGTCTTGCAGTCCGGGGCACCGATTAGCCATAGTGCTTCGGGGAATGGTGCTGCCACTAGGTCCGCTGTAGGCAGATAACGCCTGCATATGTGAACGAGAGAGTGCATCAGCTGCATGATTCAGTACGCCTGGCACATGTTTCGCCCTGAACTGTACATTCAGTCTCATGCAAAGCAGCACAACTTCCTTCAACAATCTCAAGATCCATTTGCAGCGTGCTGCCTGTTGGTTAATGCATTCGACCACAGTCATATTATCAGACCAAAACACCACTGCGCGGTCCCTGAAGTTGTCAGGCCATGCTATCAGAGCAACCCAAATGGGGAATAACTCCAAGAACCCAATGTTACCTGTGAGACCGCTGGAGTGCCACCAGGCCGGCCATGTTTGCGCTGACCATCGATTACCTAAGATGGCGCCAAATCCCACGCTCCCCGCCGAGTCAGTCCACAGACCTAGTTCATCTGAAGACACTGGCGGTTTGTTCCACACGACTCGACCATTGAAGTCCGCCAGAAATGCCAACCAAATGCGCATATCCTGGCGAACCTCTGCCGACAGTCTCGTACGGTGGTGCCCCTCTTTAAGACCGACCATAGCTTGTGCAATAGAGCGTGAGAAGGGGCGGGCCATAGGTATTAACCTCAAAGCAAAGTTAAGCTGACCCACTGTTTGCTGTAACTGGTGCAGGGTCACTTTCTCTTTACCCAGGCATTGCACCAAGGAAGCCCTAAACTTGGCCACCTTTTCCATCGGTAAAAGGAAACATCCCTCCACAGAATCGAGCTCAATTCCCAGAAACTCCAGTGAAGTAGATGGTCCAACCGTCTTACCTGGTGCCAGTGGGACTCCAAACTCCCTCATGAGGATGCAGAAGTCGTGCAGCGCCTGCGCACATCTCATATCGCCGGCTGCTACCAAGAATAGGAAGTCATCGAGATAGTGCATAACATGCCTATGCCCTGTGGCCTCGGTGAATGCCCACTCTAAAAAACAACTGAACATTTCAAAATAGGCACAAGAAATAGAGCAACCCATAGGCAGGCATTTATCCATGTAATAACTTCCTTGAAATGCAAAACCTAGCAAGCGCTGATCCTGTGGGTGTACCGGGAGCAACCGGAACGCCGATTCGATATCTGATTTCGCCATCAGCGCCCCGGGGCCCAGGCGATTTAACATGGCCACAGCCTCATCGAACGATGAGTACCGTACTGAACAGACTTCTGGGTCAATGGCCTCGTTCACTGAGGAACCCCTTGGAGCAGACAGGTTATGAATAAATCTAAACTCCCCCGGGTCTTTCTTCGGGACAACCCCTAACGGGGAACAGATGAATTCTGCCACCGGCGGGCGATGGAAAGGCCCTGCCACTCGCCCCAAGCTGACTTCTTTTGCTATTTTCTTCTCTGCCACGCTTGGGTTGTGCTGCACCGATAACTGGTTTTTACAGAAGGAGTCCCCCCGAAAATCCCCCGCCGGGATGTGGAAGCCATGTAAGAATCCGTTCCTCAACAACCCAGCGGATACATGATCAAGGAGTCATAGCCATGAGATCAACGGGTGTAGGCAATCGGTCACAACGTTCTACCTCACTCCTGCTTAGAGCCTCCTTTTCCTCCCGTCCCGCTATTTTTCGATTTACACGAGCTCTCCGGGTGTGAGGAGTTCCCACAGCCCGCACATACATGCTTGAACCTACATGTTCCCTGCGGTCTGTTACAGTTGCCTCGATTGAAGCCCCAACAGACCCCCCATTTGCCGCCATTCCCGCCGGCCTTAGGCTGGTAATCCCCACCGGCGCCCGCTTGAAAGGGCACCTCGGGCTTTTGGCGGACGACCCCCGACCTGCTCCCGCCTGGCGAGGACGTACCTGCCGCCCCTGGCATGAGCTGTTTGTGCCATGACACCGAGTCCAGGCAATCCCAAGTCAAAGTAGCATCATATTCTTTGGCTTTCCTGACTTTCATGTCATAACCTTTCCATTCCTCCCCCTCATACATAGAATAAAAATCCATAATACGATTTTGATAGCAAGTCCACTCAGTCATCACCTCAGGTTTACGTTCCCCCATAACTGCAGTAAATATAGAAAAGGCCTTAACCCAATTCGTCACTGTCTCATCCACCCTGAATTCCGCCATCTTGGCGCGCCAGACGCTCGGGTGCCACAAATCCTTCTGGGTTTTAGCACATTCCATCTCGCGATGGTCACTTAATAAGGAAAGCATGTTAACATATTTGTCCCCCCATATTAACTCTTTCGTGGCCAAGGGGATGTGCTGTGCCACCTTTTCCCGCCTCGAGGGTAATGAACCCTCCCCCGCTATTGGCAATGCGAGCTTACCCGGTTCAGCCGTTGTTCCCGCCGTTTTCTCGTGCCCAACTGCAGGTCCTACCAGTGCTACCTGTGGGGAAACAAGAGGAACATTCGCCTTTGCGACATCTCTCGACTGCCGCAATTGCTTGATTAGTAGTCTGGCCTCCTCGGCCGGATCTCCAGGGGCCACTGACCCCCCTGCTTTCTTCTTGAGCCATGCTGCCAACTGGATGGCCAATTCGGGAGGCATATCCTCATCGTTATCAGGAGTAATTACAACCGGGATCGGCTGCCCCATATCAGGATTTGGTACCGGGTTGTCTACCGGCATGAGGGGGGCGACTGGGGTAACCTCTGGGACCGGGACCTCCCCCGAAACTGCCCTCTTCTTGACCCGTTTCCCTCTACCCTCAGGGACGACTCCCGGCAAGGCCGGGCCTATTACCTTCTTAGGGTGACCCGGGTTGCTCAGTGCAGCCAGCTGTTTTTTGACCTCCGTCAAACCTCTACCGATCGATTGGACTTGTCCGAGTTTTCGGTCCATGCAAGCCATCCGGTTCGACAACAGGCGTAACACCTTGTCCGTCTCGGAACTCTTTCCCGCTTTCTTGCCAGCCATGATGTCGAGTATTCCGCTCCTAGCTGATCGACGAGGTTCCGGACTCTTCGAACTCCAAGTAACTGAAAGAGAAACAACAAGATTACAAGTTCTCAAAATTGCTGCTTGTTCCGTCGAGGGCTCACGAGCAACGAGTGGGTGCAGCCTTCAGAGCACAGGAACAAGAGGACGCTTCTTCGGATTCCCGCTCTATTTATTCTTCTGCGGGAGGGCGTGTACCCTCCTCCGGTACGCCTACTGGGCGTGGTCCTCGGTGTAGGTGTCTAGGACAACCCCTCTTGGGCGGGAAAAAGGCGTGCCCCGACTACGCCGCTTCAGGCATACCAGCCGAGACACGCCCCCCGCCCAAAATGGTTTCCCGGGAGGATCGAGGCACCCAACCATACGTTCGGGGGGACCGAATGGTCGCCCCTTTCCATCCTTTCTGTTCATCATCCTATATCATTCCAACGCAGATGTCACACAACAAATCTACAGACCAATCAGCATAGAGTGTAATGGGGTCCAAATCAAAGTTCACTACCAATAGCAATTAAAAAAATTCTGAATAAGTAAATGTAGGATAATTACATCACTGTCTCATGTTTGAGTGTTTACGTATTATAACATAAAACATGTTTTTGTTTTGCAACTCAGAATTATCCTAAATCAAAATACACATTTATTTGCAGATTTCCGCAACTACTCTTCTGGTTTGCTTCGTCAGGCAGGAACACTCTAATGTCTTAATTAAGCACATTCACTTCAATAATACTTTAACCAGTCTAGCAATGCAACTTCACTCAGACACGACACCTAAAGTGACGTTTGGGTCAAGAGAACAGCTGTCCATCCTGCTCTCTCCACTCTCCACTCTCCCCTCCAGAGAATGTACTTAAATAAGGCCTCTTACAGGTCCAAATATTATTTAAACTCTATAATAATGGTTTGCCTGATAAACATCTATCGGCCTGATTCATCAAAGACCCGTTTTGCGAGTCTCAAATAGCGATTCATAAGGAATCGCTATTAGAGTCTCGCAAAACGGGATTCATGTAGGAATCGCAAAATAAAATGCGATTCCTACACATTCCTTATTTGCGATTAGCAAATTGCTAATCACAAATAAGGAAAAACTCCCCATTCATTCCTGTGGGCCAAAAGGCCCATAGGAATAAATGGGGAGTATTCCTTATTTGCGATTAGCAATTTGCTAATCGCAAATGAGATAGCAATTTGAAGGGTGCCAGGGGTGTCCAAAGGACACCCTGTAGCACCCCTTAAATGCACATTTGAACAGGTGTTGCGCACACACATGTCCAAAGGACATGTGTGTGTGTAACATGCAAAAGAAAAAAATGCACTAAAGTGCTTTTTACTCTTTTTTCGCAATTTACCACCAAGTCAGACTTGGTGTTAAATTGCGACCAAATATAGTGATTTCGCAATTTCTATTTGGTTGATGAATAGCATTTAAGGAATCTCAAATAGAGATTCCTTAAATGTTATTCCTCGCAAAATAGCGAATTCGCTATTACCGGTTTTTGCATTTGGGATGTTGAATCCCAAATGCAAAAATCGCACTCGCAAAGGGCCAGATTCTCAGAATCTGGCCATTTGCGAGCGCAAATCAGCTTGATGAATCAGGCTGTATGTGCCTACCCCAAAAATCGGAAAAAGAAAAGTCCCTACCTTAATGTATGCAGATGGTGCTGTCCTTCTGACAAGGACTCCTCAGGGGCTTCAGCTGGTGATGTAGACAACAGAACTCTACAGTCAAGATGCAAGCATCGGATTTAACAAATATAAGGCCAAAATAGAAATGCTGGGATCACAAATAGTGCACACACAAAAAAAAAAAAATGTGCTTCTTCTCCAGTGCGAAGACTGCTTAATTTTAAATCCTCCCCATGCTCATTTCTTCCGTCACCCTAACCTTCCTGTCTCTGTATCTCACTGTTAAGGGTTGTTCTTCATCCTTGCATCCCCATTGGCACTGTTTTCCTACCTTTCACTTTCTCCTTCGTTGTCCCTTTTCTGCATTTCTATCTCTTGGTCTGGATCAGAGCCTGATGACAAAACATTGGTCCAGGTCCTCAAAAGTGAGAGATGGTGTCGTCCCCTCTGCCAACACTACCACAAATTAAACACTGGGCTTCTCTGACTGTCTGTGGGAGATGCACGTCTTAGGAAAACACCCTGTTGAAAATGACATTACCATTACTCTGATAAATTATACCAAGCTGTTGTTTAAAATGACTAAAGCTGATGATTGGGTCGTTTCAGTTAAAGTTTGCTCCTGCCTGATTATTGGTTTAATTTCCCTCAACAGTAGGTGGCAAGGGACTGCGTGTTATTCAAAATATGCATACAGCTGCTATCAGATACGAAGAAATTGATGAAACTGTCACATGGCAACCATAATGCAATATTTTGTATGTGCATTGAGGCGAGAAATATTCTGAAAAAATGGGAACTCAGCCTCTGTACCGGATCCGTTGCAATTTCCGGATCAGAAGCAATTACTTTTGATAAGTTCTATTTTCTAATTATCACGTCAAAGTGACATTGAATCATTGCTGGCAAGTGCTCCAGCGCCCTTCATGCACCGAAACCGCCATGGCGACGAGGTTGTTTAACATCTTTCACGGAAAAATGAACTTACTGTCAGCCCTGTAGCACCACCCGCAATTTGCTGCTACCTGTGCTGAGTCCTCCGACCACGCACAGCTATTTTAAACCTATCTCCAGTCCTGCCTCGAGCCTCCCGCCTCGAACTCATCTCTCTCCCGACTCTCTACTCTCTCTCGTCTATTCCTAATCACTCTCCTATTTTCTCCTCTGTCTCTGCTGCCTCTACTTGCTTTTTGCCACTTTTCCTGCCAGGTTTCCTCTATTTTATGCCTTCTCATGCTCTTCGGCCCTCTTGGGCCTTCTCACTCGTTCATTGCTTCTTAGGCACTCTCCTTCTCTTCTTGCCTCAATCTCTCCCACTGCCCAGGGAGATCCTCTGTCCTGCCATGCCACCTTAATGATGGCTAATCAGTAGACTGGCATGCCTCACTTTGTACCTGCCTATGCCTGGTCCTCCAACCAGGCTCAGCCCTTTCAATCCCAGCCCCAGCGCTCAGCAGCGCCTCCTCTGCTATAGCAGAAGAGCGTTGCCCTCCCCGCTAGCACTCTCAAACGCGTGATAAAGAAAACATTAACAAAACGGGGTTAAAACCTGTTATATTATCATTTTATTTTTCTTGTGACGGGTCTTGGGGCGGGGCCAGGGTGATGACAGGCTGGAGGGGAAGTGGTGGGCACTTTCTTCACTGTGCATGTGGGTTTTGCTGGCCGTCTCAGGCCGGCCGAACCCACATGCGCAATGAAGCTCTCGCCAACCCTAGCTGAAATGCCGGGTTGGAGAGAGCAGGCACAGGCTCCCAGTCTGTCTGGGAGCGCATATCATTGCTGATCAGGCCAATCCTGAAGCAGTCAGGCATGAGAGCAGCTTCAGGATTGGCCGTAGAGTAGACTGGGAGCCTGTGCCTGCCTGCTGTGAAGTGGAGAGGAGCAGAAGAGCGCGATGCTGGAGGTCAGCAGGAAAGTTCTTTTTTATTTTTTTTATTAGTCTCCATCGTCCCCCATCTGCCCCCCCCCTCTTTTACCTTACACGAGCTGCTCCTGCCAGTACTGTCTTGAGGTGCCAACCTCAAACTTCTATCTGTCTCTCGCTTTCACTTGAACTTCTGCTCTCACTTCTGCCCCCTAATCACTCTCACATTTTCTCCTCTTTCTCTGCTCTTGCTCCACCTGCTTTTTGACACATCTTCTATTAATTTTTTGCAACATTTTGTCTGCCTTCTCATGATCACGTGGCCTCTTGGGCTTTTTCACTTGCTCTTTGCCTCTTGGATACTCTAAGTCTCTGTTTTCCTCTTCTGGCCTGGTCACTCACTCTCGGCCTTTCTCTCCCTTTATTTTAACCCATTTGTTCCTCCTCTGTGACATTCCTTATCTTACTTTCCTTAGGTGCCTCTGTCACTCTTTACCGCTCTCTCCTTTTTACCTCTATTTTCCTGTTTTCTTTTTTCTCCTTTAGCCTCTGCTTGCCTTACCTTCCATCTCCCACTTTTTGCACTCCCTTTCCTTCCTTATTCTTCGTGGAAGCCTTTCTTGCCTCTTTCTCCCATGTCGTGCTCCCTCCTGCCTCTCGCAGCTTGCCCCAGCCATGGTCACTGTTGTGAAGCTGCTCCCGATTTGCATTCCTTCTTAATGGTGGTCAGTGTGCAGTTGCATCCCTGGCACGCGGAAGGCACACAAAAAGCAAGCCCTTCTGTGCACATCCACACCCCTCCCATGCCTAGCACCTGGACACATGGACCTCATCCCACCCACCACTTCCCTCAACATCAGCTAACCTACCAGGATTCAAGATCATAAGACATGACAGGACTAACAGACCCAGAGGATGACTTGCCATCATATTTACAGAACATATCCACTTTGTCACTGTTGCACAGTGCACATGTATTCTCCATTTTAGATTCAACTCCTTAGGTTGACATCTCTTTCACGTGATGCCCTTTGTCTTACTTTTCTACTAATGCATGAATGTGCTGTATGTGTATTTGTGATAGGCACTGACACCCTGTATACTGTAACGTTAATTTCGGGGTTGTACATGAAGAACACAACATCACTGTTTTACTTTCTTTCGTTGCTCGTTAGAACACACTCCATTTTAAGTCGATGAACCCAAATGAGCTGCTCTGCACCTCTGCCACAGTTGATAAGAACTGCATTGTATTAAACAGCTTCCGTGCTAAAGCTCTTTGAGAGGAACATTTCCATGCTGGGAATTATCACGGAACTGCTGGAGACTGTGACCCAGCCCTGCTGACTCTGACCGCCATCCTGCTAAAATAGATAATCTGTGAACTGCGACCAGCTTTCTGACACCTAAGACCAAGGTATCGGGGTAAGGCTCTACAGATAGGATTGAGTAAGCACACATTCGGCTGATCACAGTAGCATGTCTCATCTTTCTAAAAATCTCAGATCATGCTTTTTATGCAAGAATACAATCATCTCATTAAATGTTTGAAAATGTATTGTCGTATCATTCTAGTGTTTACCTTGGGTGTGAAAGAGTGACCAAATGAAAAGGTTAGATCTGTATCCACATATTCCTTGGGAATCAGAGTGTCATGTTCGAGGTTGCCAACAAAATCTGTTACCCTGTTTGGTTTAGGGGTTGGATGAGGTACTGCGAGCTGGCCGAAACCCACCATCTCTCATTGATAGTATATGTGGAATAAGTCTCTATACTATTAAGTTTTGTGTTGGTCTAATACACAGTCCTGCTATATTTGTAGGAACCGTACAACATGGCGCCACCAACGTTTTACGTCAGGTACTTATGAGTCTCCTGAGGTTTTTTTTTGTGTATGCCTAAGGCTCCTTTTCACCTCTACAAAGAAATCTCCATGGTGTTAAAGATTTATCAACCTCAGCTTAACAGCCAGGACCTATTTATGTCTGTAAGTTTTTCAAGCTACTTTGAAAAGGATCCCCCCACTATAGTGTTAACATTCTTTTAATTCCATTCATTAAACATGGCACAGCAGCAAATATTCCTGTAAATTGTAGTCAGGCAGTAAGTGGTCACTTAACGTCATGTGGGCTCGTCAATGGAGGGGGAGATATTACCTTTGTGATTGAGGCATACAAAGCTTACAAATGTGAAGCTTACTATTCATGGGTGTCCTGCAGGTGATGCTAACACACAAACCTTTCATACATACACTAAGGCAGCACATCCAACTGCATCTAGACCTTATAAATACTTAGAAATACCAATAACATACAAGGAACAGCAAAACTGGTTCCAAGGCACCCTCCCATACACACCACAAAATGCAAGGCTGGGTGCTCTCTAAAACGAAGGGGCAACCTTGCTGGATACACACCAAATACAACTGCCTTAATTGTTGATGAAAAACATGCTTTATATTATCACTTAGTTAGACTTATCAAAGACTAATGCAGTTTGTTATGCATACAATACCCACTGCCCCAGCAAGGGATGTTCAAGCTGGGCAGCCACAGTTAGCTATGCCTGCAATTAGTCCAGTTACTAATAATGCCATTATGGGTAAAGTACCCACCAAACCAGAGGTAATTCTATTTTGGCTAGCAGAAAAAATAAATCAGCTTGTAGCAGTATTTCTCCATACGGGACCCTAAAACAAATTTTTAATTCTCACTATGTGTCTTACACTTGGTATGGTTCCACCAATTGAAGGCTGTGCAACATGGGGTACTATTTGTGCTGCAATGTATACCATAACACATGGCACCCCATCAATTGCTGTTTTTTGCCTGACATGCTTAAGCAAATTCACAATGAATATCTGGCGGACCCTGTCTTGGACTAAGAGATGAAATTAACTTGCAACTTTGCCACAGTATCTTGAATGATTTTAAGCAACAGTAAAGGGGAAGCAGCAGTGCTTATGATGTCCCAAACGGCTCATGACTATTCCTGCTGCAAATCAGCAACGCAAGCTACCAAAAGTAACCTATGCTTCTATAGGTCATGATAATTTGGCAGCCAGGCCTGGTAAGACACAACTTAAAAAAAAATATGATTCTGATACTACCAAGCAGACACCTGAGTCTTCAAAAAAACCAAACAAGGGGCATGGCTAAAGCGCCGATCAGGATGGCTGCCTAGAGAGACTCCTCCGTGATGCCGGGACAACTTTCATCGTTTATATGCAGTTTCCGACGGTCTACATGACAACCGTCATCTCCATTAACAGTCGGACTATGCAGTGCCTTTGGTGAGCCCTTTCTTTGCCTCTGAGAACATCCGCTTGCATTTCTACGTCGAAGCGGCTCATTTACCTCAGACTTGCTGCCGCCATTTCAGACACGCGCGTCTGTGCTCTCCCGTTTTCGCCTTCATCTTACTGCCACCTTTTTTCTACCGCTGATGATCTTTCTGTGCTGCCGCTTTGCCGAATATCATAGCTCTGGTGGCGGAGGCCATGTCAAGTACTTTGAATTGCTGCAATGAAAAATGCTATGTTTAACTCCTCAGCGGTGCCGCCATTTTAGAAGCATTTCACCTTTCTTTTATACCTAGCATTTTTTATGGGTATTTTTTTGTTCTTTGGACACAATTAATGCCAATACTGTATATTATTCACTAATATACCTTTCACTGGAGATTTACTTGGAGCATCCTCCTTTGGTTTTTATGCCAGGATGTTTTCATGTATTTTCAACGTTTTTCCTGCTACTGTTTACCTGAATTGTTCCATGTTATCTCCTAGCTTGGCTGCTGCAGTCCTTGGGCTGTAAATTCCTGCGCTCTCCCTTTTTACTCACAATAAATACCAGCTCCATTTTGCACGCCTATACTTCTGCAGGCTTTTTACATTGCTTGTAGTATTATTGAATGGCACATTACTTGGACATAATTATTTTTCATGGTCAAGTTACGTAAGCCAAAATTTGTTTTTGTACCTTCCACGAGTGCCCAGGTTGTTTCCTCCTCCACTTCACATTCTTCTGCCGCTAGTGTTTCAATGGCTGGAGCTGCGCCTAATCGTTCTTCTGCGACGCAGGCTGTGTCTACCAAATCTTCACCTCCTATTGCTTCGACTAAACGTCTGAAGCATGATCCGCCTTCACCTGACAAGTCTTCCTCTCCTATTTCCATGGAGTTGATCTTGGAGGAGATACGTGCACTACGTCCATTTATAGAGGAAACTAACAAGGACATGCAACTGTTGAAAGACAAATGGTCCTCTATGGATGGTCGAATTACCTCTGTGGAGCAGCAAGTTTTAGAGATACAAACCAATTCTCAACGTATCTCCTCTTTAGAAAAATCAATCCTTTCTCTTCAACAACATAGTGAGGATTTGGAAAATCGAAATAGACGGAATACCCATCGCATTTATGGTCTGCCGGAATCTCTGGAGGATGATGATCCTGTCACCTTCTTCACATCTTTCCTCCCGAAGCTTTTGGATATGCCACATACTACTTCTCTCAGCATCCAGAGAGCCCACAGACTTGGTCCTCGTTCAGCTGCTTCCACGAAACCTCGCGGAGTCATCATTCTCTCTTAAAATTTATGGACCTTCTTTCAGTCCTCTCCGCAGCTAGATCCAAAAAACAAGTCTCCTGGCTTGGTCAAAGAGTTTTCCTCTCTCAGGATGTTTCAAATACCACTGCATCAAGAAGAAAATAATTCTTGTCTCTTCGGCCTCCTCTGCGCTCTATGGGAGCTCGTTATGGTTTGTTTCACCCATGCATCTTCAAAGTTACTCATCAGAACCGAACATGGACTTTTCAGGATCCTGGAGAGCTTACGAACTTTATTCCTATCCAATCCAATGGTGGCATGGATACCTCCACTTCTCCTAATGGCTGAATAATTATCATTAATATCTATTTGTCTTTTTGCTGTCTTTCTATACAGTATTCTTGTTACTGATGTTCTTAGTATTATTCTATCTTGAACTTCCCATAGCGTTTCCGCATATGTAGTTATATATATTACTTTGTTGCGTCTCTTATATTGTATAACCCTTATGTTACCTTCCTATTGTCAAATGTCTTCCCATTTCCTTATATAGATTTGTGACGTCCCTTCCTTGGTTCTTGAAGTCCCGGTGCGATTGGATTCCTACTCTTCGCACGGTCCATCTTGTTGAGTGTAGTTCCTAGTTTCCCACTAGGCCCTGCGCATTGGAATAACATAAACAGTAGTATCGACGTGGAACTGCTTATATTCCAGGCCTCCACTGACTATGCTAAACTTAATTGGGTTGTGTTACCAACTAGCTCAGAGGTCACTGGAAACTTTCTTCTCTGCATAGGAAGTGATCAGCTTCCTTGGCACAGACAAGAAGGGATTCAGTTTTCCAACAACCGTGCAACATGACAACTTTGCTCCTCAGATCAAGAGTCGATCTCTAGGGTCGTGTGAAACAATAGACATAGATTTCACTCAGTCAGTCTAGTGCAGTTTACTTTCACGGTATGTAGAGAATAGAGAGAAGGGCGTTTATCAATAAAAGGTTAACATTTATTGAACAGTCTTTCTTCTCGTACAAGAGAAATGTATTGCCACAATTGCAATAACTGTTATTATAAAAAGTACGTACAGTAAGATAAGTATTGCGAAATAGAACTGTAAAAGCATTGATATGGTTTCTTAGCCATACAATGGTTTAAAAGTAATAAAACATATATACAGTCATATATACATTAGGCTAACATACTCAACTGGTGCTTCTAACTAAGCCTACCCCAGTGTGCCTGACCTAAGCCTAACACGTGAAAAGGGGAGTAAGTAAGTAGCTTAAGTTAAGTTGTTTTTGCCAAGGTTTGTTTCAAGAATTCTCGTCTAAGGGTTTAGTCAACACCATACCTCTGAATAGAATGATGGAGGATTGGTATCTCCTTCAGGGGTCTCTCTCGATATCCCAGTCACCCGCGAGGGTAAACCGGAAGCGCCGGGACTGGATTTCTCTGCACGAGAAATGCAGCGGCTTCTCTCAGCGCGTCGAGGAAGGAGGGGTGACAGCGTCCGCGGGCAGCTGGAATCGGCTGGATGTCTTCGCAGAGGACGGCTGCTCGGCTCCTCAAGCGTACTGCACCATAGGTCGCGCTGTAGCGGCGATAATGGTAATCAGCAGCTTCACCACCACAGGATAGCAGGCTGCAGCGACAGAGTGCTACTTTTTACCAACACAGGGTCATGCAGGCAGCTGGCATCAGCAACAGGGAACGAACTCACAGCTCGTATCTCTCTCCTTGCTTAAGGCAACGTTGGTAATATTTATACCTGACAGGTGCCGGGTTTGACGCAAGTTTGCTGGACATAAGACGTCAATTAAAGATGTCACTAGGAAGTGACAGTTATCAGTTGCTCATTAGAGTTCCATTACTAATCAAAACATAGCAAGCGGGGATTTCCAGGTTTGCTAAGTTTTTATCTTGTTGAAGAACTCGGAGTGTTATCTAGGAATATCAGATAGTGACTGCTGCTCTGTCATTGCACTAATTGGTCGCAAAGGAAGTAGCAGAGAGTCATGCTGGAATGTGGCTCTGTTCGTGTGAGGCCAGAGATGACTTTTCAGAAAATCGCACTTGAACGGTTATGCCAATATAGGGAATAAATGGATTTATAGCCGAATAGGGGCATAAGGTCACAGTATCGATCAGGAACCTAGATAAGCACGCAACACCCACTCCACGTTTTCATGTCCATCAAAATTACTAAAACTAAGCAATAAGATGCATGTGTAACATTGCCCACCCCAAAATACATAAATGCATTCGAAATAGGCGTACTTGTAATACATGGAATTTAGGTACTGTACGTTTTTTAAAGCATAGTAATCATTCAAAAAATTATTGCATATAAAATCAATGAACGATTATGCAAAAGGAATTACACATGAAGTATCTCTGACAGAAGAAATGCGAGATAAATCATCACATAAAAATGCATTGTAATAACATGTGTGCTAGAGGCTGGTGTAATGTTGTTATGTCTCTAGATGTGCTTAGAAATAGAAGTGTGAAGCTTCTGTTCTCTAAGAATAGTTTTTACGTTAAGCAAAGAATTATTCGTGCCAAAAAAGGTGAATTATTAAAAATGTCCAATTCAAAAAAAAAAATTTTTAATGCTTGAACGGGGAAACATAGAGTTCCAAAGCTTATTGCAGTCTTTGTTGATCAAAACTGAAGGCCGAATTCAGAGTTCATGGGAACGCTGTGTGTCGGAAAGCTTCTCAAAAGTTATTGTTTCTCTATGGATGAGAACATCGTATCAGACAGGCTCGCAAAGAATTGGTCTACAAAATCAGGTGATAGTTCAACCAAATTAGATAGCGCTGTAACTTGGCAGGTGTGAGAATGATTGCTGTCATCGAAGGCAGGACCAGCAATGCTCACAGAACGTTGTACCTGGATGATGTTGCTTTTGTCACTCGCTCCACTGTTACCACTTGGCTGTAGTACAGGAGTCTCCACGAATGCCGTCATCAGGATTGGTAGCCGCTGGGGACAACACAATGCGTGAGCCGTTATTGGACTGAGCAGAGTATCGACGTCCATTGGTACTGCTGATGGAAGTGAAAGACAGATGTCCAACACGCATTCATCGCCGCAAAGCATACACCGTAGCACAGGTAAAATGCAATTTTGCCATATCGGTCTGAATGAAAGGAACCAGGTCATGTTTAGATCTCTTAGCCTGGCCAATCCGAGGACGTTAGTTATCCTGTCCCTGTAGCGCATTGCTAGGATTGTCTCTTCCATTCCCATGGGAGCTATGTCTGAGCCGAGGCTTGCCATAACGTAGCAGGATGGTCAAAAATAGAATCCCTGCAATGAGTCCCAAAAATAGTGGTATGCCGCCAAAGATGGAGTGCACAAAATTAGGAAAGATTCCCAAAATTGCCTCGAAGGGTGTTAGCAGTCCCGTAAAGACTGTCTTAAATATGCCTGGGATGCTTGTTGCACTAGACATGTTAAGGAGTTGGCTGAACATTTCTACGAAATGCACGGGGCAATTTGTTGATAAAAGGTCATGGACTTCAGTAGCCGTCCTTGCGACTAGAAGATCATACGTCTCTTTAGATGACGTTATAGGCACTGTTGTCTGTAAAAGCACAGATTTCATTTTGCTTAATGTATCAATTCGTATAGAATAGAGATTCAGACGAGGCCAGAGGGGAGTCACTATGTCTGGAGGCCCGCTCGGGAACAATGCTTGCATGCAACATTTGACCATGGACGTTACTTGTACTAGATAACTTTTCCCTGGCGCGAGTCCACAGCACCTGTGATCCGTTCTAAGAATGTAACTCCCGTTTGCAAGTTGCATAAAGAAGGGCTCTATCTGAGTTGCAGGTGTGACTAGCTGGTGGCATGAAAGGTTGTTTGAATTTCCATCACATGCTCCGTGTAAATTAATACCCTGACACAAAAGTATACCGCTTAGTGAATGCTTACAATTTTCACCACTAAGAAATACATTTTTGTCACTGTCACTATAGCAAGAATGAGTGTATGGTAATTTCCATTCGGATTTTACATATCCTTTACCCAATTGTTCATACTGGCCAGCAGGTATGTACTCAAGGCATTTTTGAAATCGCAAAGTTGTTATCGGAATTGTGATAATTCCGTGTATTATCCATTCAATGACAGGACTCTCTGACATTGTCAATGATAATCTCTCGAGTTTTTCGATGCTCAAGATTGTATAGTCTGCTCCTTTCTGTGCCAAACTGATCTGTTTATCAGTAAGGTTAAAACTGGAAAATAATGACGTTGTGTTGATTAAACGCCAAGGCACATAGCCTGAACGAAGATTTTGCAGCGTCCAGCCTAGTTCTATAATAGAGCGTAATTGAGACTGGCCATGTTGTAACATTAGCAAATCTCTGTCTATCACATCAAAGGCAGAGGATACAATATTGTCCAAAGAATATATTCTGGAAGACAGAGTCATTAACCCATTGTCTACCACAGAAAGTGATTTCTCCAAATTAATACGATCAATTTCTCGTATTTTTTCAGCAGTTTCAATTTGCTTTACTTTCCAAGCCTCGTTGTAAGCAGCATAGATACTGGTCGCTATGAAACGCTTTTGACGCTGTTTGCGTGGTCCAAGAATGAAATCGCGCAAATCAGCACCATCTTTTAGCAAAGACAAGTGTTGCTTAATTTCAGCCAGTGTGGATGTAGTTAGCCATTCTAGGCAGAGTTTCCCTACACTGTATGTTGTTATAATCCCTGGATGTTGTCTCTGGGAGTATCTAGGGTCTAATCTGGTCATTTTTAAACCCTGTGTTTTATTCAGGAACCTATCTTGACAGCTATTTGTGTCTGTAGGCCAGATTAACCACTTTTTCCAATCAGGATTTGTTTTGTTGAAATGTAAAATTTGTGACACGTCTAACTCAATATCAGCTGTTGCATTTTCAGGTATTGGCTTTGGTATAGACGGTGTTTTCATTTCTTTGATCTTAGCTAGGCCAAGACAAGATGTTTGGTGTACAGTGTCATTTAAAAATAACATTTGTTCTGGTATCATGCAGGTTCTAAATAGTGCTTCTATGCCTTGCACCTGCCAATCTTTTGTACCCCAAATCGTTTTCGTTTCAATATTATTTTTCCAATAATCAAAACCAAATGTCATCATTTTGTCATAAAATGCTTCTGAATATATCAATTTAGAATTTGTCAGCATTGTTTTCATTCCTGTTTTATCTAACAGTTTATAATAAAACGTTTCTGCATCACTGGTGTTAAATCCTGAGAAGTATTTGAATTTCTCAAAAAATGCTTTAGAACTGCTTTTAGGTGGTGTAGCACAATGTTCCCATTGATTATACATAAAAACATTTCTAGGCTGTGCAGATTTATGCAAGTAATGATCCCCATAGTGGGTGTAACAGAATAACTGCTCATAACTAGATGAACCTTGTAAATAATCATGATCTGTGAATCTAGCTGACATTACTAAATCAGACATCATGTCATTAATACTGTTAAAGTCCCAATCATCAGAGAATGTACTTGGTGTCACAAAGTCACTTAAGGAAACCTTTAGTTGATGAGGATACTTCAGGATTTCGACCGGACCATAGATCTCATAGTCTGTTTTCTCCCATACTACCCCACCAGGTATTGGAATTGCTGTGACATTTACTGTTGACAGTTCTCTTTTCTTCACGTGGGATGATCTGTGTGGTTTCAGGACTAGGTTGATGTTCTGACTTGCTGTGTCCATTCAATTGCAATGAACTTTCCTAAAATTAAAACTAAAATTAGGCAGAGTAGGAGTATGAATACCCCTGAGATAATCCAATGCTCAATCAACGGTGAATCCAGATATAGTTCTTTGATTTGTTGAAGGAGTCCTGTTGTATTTTCTTTAGAATACTTTTTTGTTTCTGGCATCACTTCGGGGTCGTTTAAATCTTCAGAGAAGTTGTCGAAGTTGATGAAATAACCAGAGGCAGTTCTGTCAATTGATGGGATTGTTCTTTCAATTTGTCTCTCGGTAGCACTTTCTGATGCCACATCATTGTAGACTGGTGTTGTTTCTTGACGAACTGTTTCCATCTGTGTTTCAAGAAGCACGAGTTCCATGGCATTATTGCATAGTCCTTCATTGTGCACTGCAGGCTGATCGAATGTGATTAGTCTTTCAGTTTGAACCTCTTGAATTGTTGCAAGTTTGGGTATTCTGTTGTTTCTTGGGAGTCCACTGGGCCTACTGTTGATTATAGGCCACATGCTTGTGGTTTTACCAGGTCGATGGACACGACTCTGTTCTCCTTTTTACCAGCAAGGGGCGGTAGCACAACTGATCTTGTTCCGGTGACTGCTAAGACAGGTACTGATTTTCTGTAAGAAGGCCCAAATTCCTTCTTAACCGCGATCTTTTCTCTGACTAGATCCCCAATCTTTGGAATCCAGACAGGCCTTGCTGGGGCTGTTGCGGGTGGTGCCTCGTCAGTGGTACTTGGCTGTTGCTTTAACTTTATGTTGCTTAATGATTTTCTTGTTTCATTCAGTTCCTGTAAAACAGCCAAACGGTCTTTTACATCAAAGTGCGTTGTTTCTTCTTGTACCACTGACATCTGACTATCGAGGTCCTGAACGTTCATTCTAATTCCGAACAATAGTTCGTATGGGCTGAAACCTTTTAGAGAATTTCTTGGCATGTTGTTAAGACTAGTCTGGACACTTATTAAATGTTTGACCCACCCAGCGCCTGAACCTAATACCTTCGCTGTTATAGATTGCTTTATGTCACGGTTTTTTCTTTCTACCACACTATTCCCTTCGGGGTGCGACGGACAAGAATACCGCAACCCAATTCCCATGCTAGCCATGGTCTCCTTATAGGCTCGAGAGCTGAAAGCAGGACCCTGGTCAGAATGGAACGTGGTAATTGCGTATGTGCCGATAAAGACTCGCAAATCTTTTATAACCGTTCTAGCGTCAGCCGAGCGCTGGGGCCACATCCATATGAACCTCGTACAGGAAGCCACTGCTACCATGATATATCTATAGTTGCCGTCCCTTTGTAGGGGACTACAGTGGTCCAGGTAAACGCATGCAAATGGTTTATCCGAGATGAGAAGGGGTGTCTGCGCTGGTCGTTTCACTGTTGATACTTTTATCCTTTGGCATATGTCGCATTCTAATACATACTTTTTAGTTTGTATTCTCAAGCGAGGCCACCAATATATTTGTTTTAATAGTGATATTGTTGCGGAAACGCCAGCGTGTGCAGAAGCAAGCCCTTTGTGTGCCGCTTTGATTAGTCCTAGTCTGTGTTCCCTGTTTGGAATTACTCTATCCCCCACTCCAGGGATTCGAGCAAAAGGAACATTATTTTTATCCGTTAAGTACAAGTACTTTTCAGGAAAGCCTTTTGGGAGTGTTTTCTTATCATTTTTTACTGACGTACTGACAGCTTGTAGAATATCGCTGTCTATTTTTGTTTGTGACCGAGTTATCGCAGCTACGGAAGCCGTTTGCACAGCTGCCTTCGCGGCTTCATCAGCCAATGAATTCCCTGCAACGTGAACGCCATCACGTTGATGACTCAGTGTATGTATCACGTGAGTCTTTTGTAGTTCTTTCTGTAAAAGAACTACCTGTTCCCAAAGCATTTTATGCTTTATTGTGCCACCTTTTGCATCTTTGAAACCATTTTCCACCCAATTCTGCAAGTATTCATTATAAGATTGTACGCAATAAAAAGAATCGCACACTATTAGTGTGGGGAATTCGCGATCGGTATTTTCTAGCGCCATCTTAAATGCTACTAATTCAGCTCGTTGAGCCGAGCAATCTCCTAGAGATTGTGTTTTAGTGACCATTGGTCTAAATTTTCCTTTGTGCCAACGACCTTTGACAATCGCGCACGCAGCACTGTAAGCTTGCTTACCCCCAACTGCGGGTTGTGCTGATCCGTCAGTATATATAATACTTCCGTATTCTTCAAGAGGCAGGATTTCAATTGGCAGAGGACATTCATATTCATATTGTAAAAATTCCTGTGTTTTTAAGTTAGGATCAAATTCGTAAACTACGTCCGTTGCAGCAAGAGAATTAACCCACTGAATCCATCTCGGATGCAAAGCTTTAGCATTAGGAATGCTTGCTTTAGTTACCGCTTCTAAAGCCGGTATGGGTGTTACGATTATTATTCGTTTACCTTGTGCTAGGGGCCTTTCTTTCGCTACAGCAGTCTGAACCGCAGTTAGAATTTTCTCCGTTGAACTGAATTTTATTTCAGCCTTTGTGTACAAATGTGATTTGTAAGCTATTGGTACCTTTTCTCCCTCCTTAGAGGTTAGGTATGTGAATCTGCATCTTCCTGGGATGACTCGGATTACAAGATCACGTGTGTTGTCACGTGTATCTAATTTTGTTTTTGCTAACATGTCTGTTTGCAGTGATCTCAAAATTTCTGTGTGTTTTTGAGTCCAATTGATTTGTTTAAAATCAGGTTTAATTAGTTCGTAGAGAGGTTTAACCCTCTCTGCGTAATTTAGTATGTAAGTTCTTCCGAAATTCAGAAAACCTAGTATGGATTGTAAATTCTTCAGCGTTTTTGGAGCTTGGAGTACAGCGCACTTCTCTAAGAAGTTGTCCGCTAGGCTTTTCCCTTCACTTGATAATTCGTACCCTAAAAATAGTACTGTCAGATGGGCAATTCGGGACTTTTTAAAGTTGAATTTGTAACCCTCTGCTGCGAACCCAAGTATAATGGTGTTCACTCTTTTCAAGTGAGTATCCACGTCGTCGTCTGTGAGATAAATATCATCTACGTAAGATAATGCTTCATCATCATAGATTTGTAGTAACTCTGTTACCCTAGCTGAGAATAGTCCTGGGCTGTTCTTGAACCCCTGTGGGAGTCGACAGAATTTTTTCTGTGACCCAAATGCGGAGAAAGCGGTCAAGTATCTGCTTTCTGGTGCAATGTTTTGACAAAAGAAACCATTAGAAATGTCTAATGTCGTTTTATATTTTTTCCTAACTATGTTATTCATTAGGGCTGCACTATGCGAGTTTTGTACTGCAAAAGTTTTGCAACATGTATTAAGGTGTCTGTAGTCCAAAACTAGACGATATGAATTGTCTGGCTTGGAGACAGGAAACAAAGGATTGTTCATCTGAGAGGTGCATGTTTCAATCACCCCCTGGTACTCAAGTTGATCTAAGATCTCCCTGACCTGTTTTTTAGCTTCTTGCTTTATGGGATACTGCCGTTGGGCAGTTGGTTCACTTTTTAATTGGATTTTGTGAGGCGGTGAATCCTCATCCCATCCTACATGATTTTTATACAATGCAGGTGCCTGGGCTACTGCCCATTTCCTTGCATATGTGTATTTTTTATGAATCGGAATGTGATTCGAGAAGGCAGGCATAATCACTTCTTCTCCACGAGGGCACTCCCTGACAAACTCCGGGGGCCAATCTTTTTCAGCTAACAGAATATCATAGCCTTTTGAGAGCTTATCCCAAAATAGACCCTTAATTTTCCTAGTCTTATCACCCTCTATACGCAATGTTATTTCGTATATTTTATGGGGCTCGCTAAGTCTGGCGTCGGCAGTTTCAACCTGAATGTATTCATTCGTGTCCACTGTCTCCAGATGACTCATCAAGATCTTGCGCGCTATACTGATTTCTGCTGCACTGTCCAACATTGTCAATGCCCACTCCCCGTTTTTCAACTGTGTCCTCAGTATTCTCGGCATGGTTGATTACTCTAATACTGGCTACCTTCTTTTTCTGAAATTGAGATTTCTTATTTTGAGCAGGTTCCTTGTCTTTGGACTTGGTGTGCTCTCCTGGGTCTGACCGTCCTCTTCTTTCCGAATTCTGTGGAAAAGATTGAGAGGGACGTGTATCAATACTTTAATATCTATCAGGTTTTTTTATATTATCCCTATTTCTAAGGTTATATCTTTTCTCAGAGGGCTCCCGTTGGGGAGACTGGCGTTCTCGAGTCGGAGTTCTTTCCCTCCGTCGAGGAGACCTTCCTCTGGACTGGAAAACTTTTTCCTTGGGAGTGGATTGTTTATTTCCATCCCAGCTCTTTTTAGGAGTGTTTAAAATATTTTTCATAAATAATTTTTCAGGATTTTCGAGCAGTTGGGGCTTAACTGGTTTCCCACCCAAGCTGTCTCTACCTAATTCTTCATAGCACTTTTCTATGATTTTTGCAAGCTCAACAGGATCTTTTATATCTGTTTCCCTCAACTTCTGGCGGATCGCCACAGATGCTGCTTCTCCCTCTACGTTGGCTAATAATATAGCCGTGACCTGCTTGAAGTCTTTCAGTAATTTCATACCTAGATTTAAAGCGGGCTCTGGACCGAATTCATTTTGAATCTGTTTTAGCACTTCTGGTATTACCGCCATAGACGGAACACCGTGTGTTTTTGTGTAAATGGAAGCAAAGACTGTACCCCAAGTGTCGCAGTCCTCCACGTGTGGTGCGATTCCCATAGGAAGGCAGATGGTCAAGATTCTGTGTTTCTCAATAGGGGTAGTATCAGGAAATACTGCCTCTATTTGAGTGATTTTCTGGGCTAACCAGAAAGGAATTTGTTCCCGTTTTACGGGTGTTTTACCAAGACATGACTGTATGTTCTGTGGTGTAATTTTATTTGTGTTCCCCTGATGAGGGGTCAGCTGTGGTGTATTAACAGCTGGCTGGACTGTTGCAGTCCGCATTACATATTGGACTAATTGCCTATGTATTTTTATTAATGTGTTTAGCTGTGCTAACAGCTCTTCTCTAGACATTTTTGCAATGTCAGGATGTGGTGTGTAGCTGGCTAGAACCGGCCACGTGGCTCCTGGTCTACCTAGTGGACCGAGCCTGGTTATGTGATCATTATGTTTTAGGGCGCCATTAAACCAGAGCAGGTGCTCTTGAAATTTAAGTGGGATTTCAATCTCCTCGAAAGGAGCGTACTCTCCCGGAGGTTCCTCTATTTTGTAATAGTGAAACTCCTGTGTTATAGCGTTTACCGCTGGAAAGTTTATCCATGAATAGAATACCTCTGTCTGCCGATATTCGTGAGCCTCTATCACGAAAATTACTGTACCACCTTGAGGTGTCAGTCCGTTTTCTATAAGTTTTAAAGTTAAAGATCTTCTTAACTGGACCGGGATGATAATAGCATCCGGGTCTGCCTGTAGGAGACTCGAGTCCTCCTCTATTAGTATGGAAGCCAGTCTAACTGCTTCCCTTTCTTCTTCACTGTCTGTCATTTTAAAAATGCAGGCTTTGCAGAGTAGGTCTCCAAGGAGACAAAGATTAGGTGCACAATATTTTGGAACACTGTATCCTTCAACGTTGAATAAACCAGAGCTTTACATAGGAATCTCTTCCTACTAAGGTCGGGCGGATTTTAACCTTTCACCCACTCCAGACGTCTATTGGAGTATTTACGGGAGAAAGGGGTGTGAAATATGCACGACTGAGTTACTCTACAAGTCTTGCGTTAGTTTATCGCCTTACCAAACGTTAGGGCACCATGTAGTGTAGTTCCTAGTTTCCCACTAGGCCCTGCGCATTGGAATAACATAAACAGTAGTATCGACGTGGAACTGCTTATATTCCAGGCCTCCACTGACTATGCTAAACTTAATTGGGTTGTGTTACCAACTAGCTCAGAGGTCACTGGAAACTTTCTTCTCTGCATAGGAAGTGATCAGCTTCCTTGGCACAGACAAGAAGGGATTCAGTTTTCCAACAACCGTGCAACATGACAACTTTGCTCCTCAGATCAAGAGTCGATCTCTAGGGTCGTGTGAAACAATAGACATAGATTTCACTCAGTCAGTCTAGTGCAGTTTACTTTCACGGTATGTAGAGAATAGAGAGAAGGGCGTTTATCAATAAAAGGTTAACATTTATTGAACAGTCTTTCTTCTCGTACAAGAGAAATGTATTGCCACAATTGCAATAACTGTTATTATAAAAAGTACGTACAGTAAGATAAGTATTGCGAAATAGAACTGTAAAAGCATTGATATGGTTTCTTAGCCATACAATGGTTTAAAAGTAATAAAACATATATACAGTCATATATACATTAGGCTAACATACTCAACTGGTGCTTCTAACTAAGCCTACCCCAGTGTGCCTGACCTAAGCCTAACACGTGAAAAGGGGAGTAAGTAAGTAGCTTAAGTTAAGTTGTTTTTGCCAAGGTTTGTTTCAAGAATTCTCGTCTAAGGGTTCAGTCAACACCATACCTCTGAATAGAATGATGGAGGATTGGTATCTCCTTCAGGGGTCTCTCTCGATATCCCAGTCACCCGCGAGGGTAAACCGGAAGCGCCGGGACTGGATTTCTCTGCACGAGAAATGCAGCGGCTTCTCTCAGCGCGTCGAGGAAGGAGGGGTGACAGCGTCCGCGGGCAGCTGGAATCGGCTGGATGTCTTCGCAGAGGACGGCTGCTCGGCTCCTCAAGCGTACTGCACCATAGGTCGCGCTGTAGCGGCGATAATGGTAATCAGCAGCTTCACCACCACAGGATAGCAGGCTGCAGCGACAGAGTGCTAGTTTTTACCAACACAGGGTCATGCAGGCAGCTGGCATCAGCAACAGGGAACGAACTCACAGCTCGTATCTCTCTCCTTGCTTAAGGCAACGTTGGTAATATTTATACCTGACAGGTGCCGGGTTTGACGCAAGTTTGCTGGACATAAGACGTCAATTAAAGATGTCACTAGGAAGTGACAGTTATCAGTTGCTCATTAGAGTTCCATTACTAATCAAAACATAGCAAGCGGGGATTTCCAGGTTTGCTAAGTTTTTATCTTGTTGAAGAACTCCGAGTGTTATCTAGGAATATCAGATAGTGACTGCTGCTCTGTCATTGCACTAATTGGTCGCAAAGGAAGTAGCAGAGAGTCATGCTGGAATGTGGCTCTGTTCGTGTGAGGCCAGAGATGACTTTTCAGAAAATCGCACTTGAACGGTTATGCCAATATAGGGAATAAATGGATTTATAGCCGAATAGGGGCATAAGGTCACAGTATCGATCAGGAACCTAGATAAGCACGCAACACCTCGCGGAGTCATCATTCTCTCTTAAAATTTATGGACCTTCTTTCAGTCCTCTCCGCAGCTAGATCCAAAAAACAAGTCTCCTGGCTTGGTCAAAGAGTTTTCCTCTCTCAGGATGTTTCAAATACCCCTGCATCAAGAAGAAAATAATTCTTGTCTCTTCGGCCTCCTCTGCGCTCTATGGGAGCTCGTTATGGTTTGTTTCACCCATGCATCTTCAAAGTTACTCATCAGAACCGAACATGGACTTTTCAGGATCCTGGAGAGCTTACGAACTTTATTCCTATCCAATCCAATGGTGGCATGGATACCTCCACTTCTCCTAATGGCTGAATAATTATCATTAATATCTATTTGTCTTTTTGCTGTCTTTCTATACAGTATTCTTGTTACTGATGTTCTTAGTATTATTCTATCTTGAACTTCCCATAGCGTTTCCGCATATGTAGTTATATATATTACTTTGTTGCGTCTCTTATATTGTATAACCCTTATGTTACCTTCCTATTGTCAAATGTCTTCTCATTTCCTTATATAGATTTGTGACGTCCCTTCCTTGGTTCTTGAAGTCCCGGTGCGATTGGATTCCTACTCTTCGCACGGTCCATCTTGTTGAGTGTCACCACCACCCCACCTTCCTCTTGTATCTCCCCTTCAGGTATGTCTTTTGAAGTCGTCCTTTTGGATATGTGCTGTCTCTTCTTCTTTCTCCTATTCTTATTCATTCTCATTTCTTTTCCTTTCCCTTCTCCCCCCCCCAGTCTTTTTTTGACATTGTTACTTACTTTTCTTTCTTTTTTTTTACCTTTCTCTTTTCTTGGTCATATGATGTATGTATACTTTTTTGCACTTTTTGTTCTTACTGCATTTCTTTCATTTAAATTTTAGAGTTGTTTCATGGAATGTAAAAAGTTTTGTTAGTCCCATTAAACGGCAGAGAGTACTGTCCCACTTAGCTTCTTATAACCCTGATATTGTCCTTTTACAAGAAACCCACCTTAATGAGCTAGAATCCCTTAAATTGAAACGGAATTGGGTGGGTACAGTTTCCTCCTCCCCTTCTAATAATAAAAAGAATGGAGTTGCCATTTTATGTCACAAACGATTGAAGTGCAAAATTTTATGTGAAGAAAAGGACACAGATAGTAGATGGATTTTGACTAAATTTCTCATTAATTCAATAACTTTACCTGTTTTTAATGTTTATGGTCCTACTCAACCGGAATGTTCTTTCTGGCCCTTAATTACAAACAAATGTATTCAACATAAAGATGACCTATTTCTTTTAGGTGGTGATTGTAATCAAATTGTAGATCCATTCCTTGACTGCAAGTCCAATGTTCGATTTGTTCCTCACAAACCACATAAACAATTTCTAGACACTATTTTGCAATCACGTCCTACTGAATCTTGGAGACTATTACATCCAGACACTTTGGAATATTCCTTTTTCTCTCCTCCACATGCTTCTTTCCCTCGACTTGACTATATTTTTCTTTCTCAATCTGTATCTCAGAACTTAATATCCTCTTCTATTGAACCTATAGTCATCTCGGACCATGCCCCAATTGTAACAGACCTGGACCTACTTCCACCTCGTCCCAAGTCCTCTCGTTGGCGTTTTAATTGCGCGCTTCTCACTGACCCTATTTTTTCTTCTTCTTTTCGCTCCTTTACAAATGATTTCTTTTGGCTTAACTCTGACCCTAGTACTTCCCCATATATCCAATGGGATTCTTTCAAAGCTACTGCCAGGGGCTTCATAATTGACTTTGTATCTAGGAAAAAGAAACAATATCTTCAAAAACATAAATTCTCTCTAGCATATATTAAAACGCTGGAACATCAATTCTATACCTCTTCCAATAAACGTCTGCCCCCAGAACTTTTACGGGCCAAAATTGATTTTAATAAACTTACCACTGATAATGCGTCTTCAATTCTCCTTCGGAGTAGTGCGCATTATTATGGAGGTCGTAATAAATCTGGGAAACTCTTTGCTAATTACTTTAAATCACGTAAAGAATGTACTCTTATTGAATCCATGTATGCTTCTGATAATACTCTTCTACATAAGGATAATGATATACTTGATCAATTTCAATTGTTTTACTAACAGCTTTATACTCCAAAATCTCCTCCTACTCCCTCTCTTATTCAATCCTATTTTGACAAGCTGCCTCGACCCTCTGATTCTCTTCTCAATTTTTCGGATCTGGAATTGGATCTCTCCACATGAAGCTTTTGATAGAGTAGATTGGTCCTTTTTGTTTGCATCACTTCGTTGGCATGGTTTTGGTCCCAAATGTATTTCTTTTATATCCTTGTTATATTCTGCACCCAAGGCCTCGGTTCTCGTAAACTGTCAGCTTTCCTCGTCTTTTTCCATTCAAAGGGGAGTACGTCAGGGGATGTCCCCTCTCTCCACTTCTTTTTGTTTTAGCTCTTGAACCCTTTTTGTCTTCCATCCGTAATAATACTTCTATTTCCGGTTTCCCCTATGGTGATGATCCCTTAAAACTCTCTGCCAATGCGGAAGATATCCTCTTATTTGTCTCCAATCCAGAATTGTCTGCTCCCCCTTTATTATCAGAATTTGAAGCGTTCTCTCTAGTGTCAGGTTATAAAATGAACTCTGATAAAACCGAAATTCTTCCTCTGACCAAAACTTGTTTTCCTCATCTTTTTGCTTCGACTGGTTTCTCTTGGAATAGTTCAAAGATCAAATATCTGGCATTTGGTTCTCTAATTCTATTTCCTCATCTAACAAATTAAACATGTCCGCGGTTTTGTCTCGGATTGATCAATTATGCTCCTCCTAGAACCCTCTTTTTCTCTCTAGATTCAATCAAGATGATGATTGCTCCTATTTTGATTTATATCTTTTCTCTGCTACCTGTTCACATTCCGTCCCTTTATTTCAAACGCATTGATTCCTCTCTCTCAAAATTTCTTTGGAAAAAATAAAAAATCTAGGATCTCTCTTGAAGCTCTTCGTAAATCCAAACCAAACGGAGGAGTTAATTTCCCAGATTTTCGCCAATATCATAAATCCTTTTCTCTACGTCAAGCTTCGCGATGGTTATCGTCCAAACCTTCCCCTTTTTCTCCTCTTTGGCTTCGTATTGAACAAACTTTATTATTGCCCTTTTCCTTTGATGAAGTACTGCGTTTCTCCACTAAATCTCCTTGTTAGACCTGTCTGGCTTTTTGCGTAGTCCCTCCAATTTATTATTTATTTTGTCCCCTTTTTGCCCCTCATACCTTTATTAATTTTTGTGTCCACTAGTTTTTTTTATTAGGTGTTGGTCAAGGGGATAGGTGTTCTTTCCCCCCTCATGGTTTTTCACCTCAGGCCCAGAGGCCTGTTCTGACAGGAATAGTTGGAGTCACAAAATGGTGGCTACCAACTGCCCTAACTGCCAAACCCAGAACCTGTCCCATAGAGTAGTATAGGGCGTTCCAGAACCTTCTGGACTTCTGAGGGTCAGCCTATAAAAGGCGGAATGCTGGACAGCCATTTTGTCTTGCCAGAGAGAGTCAGCTGGAGGACAGGCTATCTTGGAAGGTGGGGGGAGGCTAGTGAAAGGGTTGACCTCCTAGACTGGGAAGCAGCCTAATTGATCCACTTCTCTACTCCTCCTTTGGGATCCTTGTCTTGTCCCCGCTGTGTATGGTTAAGGGAGACCCTGGGCGCCTGACTAATCCCTAGACTGGAAGAATAGGGAGGTGAACAGGAGAAGGAGACTACAGCACTGTGGGGTGCAGTCCTCTGCCCAGTGAAGAGACTATTGCTGAGAATCCCTCAAACGGGGTGGGGCTAATCCTTGTGGCCCCCCGTTGTTCAGTTATCAATGAAATCCTGCCCGGGTTACAGCGACTGTCCCCTAGTTTCATAAACCTACAGAGTGTCATCTCTCACCTGCTGTGGAGTGAAGCTAGCGCCTGGTGAGCTGCGCCGGATCAGTGGTTGAGCGCCAACTGAGGAGAGCAGCGGGCGCTGAGGGAGCAGAGTCCAGGAGAAATCGGGCTGTTCCGCCCCTGTACCAGCGTGGGGATCGGCGCCGAGTTGTAGCTGTGGAAGCGAGTTCGAGGTGAGGAGCGGACCTAGAGGAATCCCTGCGGACTTCCTGGAGTGGGCGGAGTAGTGGAGAGAGCACCGGTAGGAGAGCGCGGGCTTCAGCGGGGAGACGCTTCCCCTTCGCGCATGCCCGGTTGTGCGCTCGGCTCTCTGAGGCGGAGCCAACTGTGAGGAGCAGTGTTTCCCCCCGATCAGTGCGAGGGAGAGGTGGAGTGGAACGCCGGGAGTCCCACGGCGGCTGAGGCGAGTGGCAACTTCTCTCCCCTGCTCGAGCGCCGCACAGTGAGGCTTGCGTGAGCGGGAGGGGAGAACTGTGGAGCCCAAAAGCGGCTTGGGGAATACGGCGGAAACTGCCTTCTTCGTGTAAGCGCCACGCAGAGGAGTAGGCTCAAGCGGGGTTAGGAGAGCTGAGGGGCCCTAGAGGCTGGTTAATCTTGCCAGCGCTTGGCTCCTTTTGTCCTGCCGAGTGTTTTCCCCCACCCTCTGGTGCAGCAAGACTACAACGGACCGTTCTTTCACAAGTAAGGAGGTGATTTGAAGGGGGAGAGTGGCGCTAGAGCCCACAAAGAAATAACTTAGACACTGGTCGCTTTTCCACCACTGTGTTACACCAGGTGGGGAGTAGTTTGAGGAAACCAACTGCATAGGGAGTGCTGAAGGTGCTTGCTGGTTAAGTTAGAGCATAAGTTCCTCAAAAGAGGTTGCTGGTGTCTATGTAGATTCTGGTATATTTGAAACCCCTAAGTGACTGTGTATCCGAAGGAGGGGGTTAGAGGTGCTGAGGGAGGAAAGTTTAGAGCACTTCATAATAATCAAATCTAAGTAATTCTGTATTTTAATCAAATGCACTATTGATGTTGATTACTGATTTAAGTTAGCTTATCTGAAAGTGTTACTTCTGATTTCATGACAACTGTATGTACTGAGCTGCAATTTTTCCAAAGATCTAAGAGTAATATTATTTTTCCTGTCCAAATGTACAAGTCTAAATTGTGAATACTAAGTGAAAAAGAACAGAGAATATTTTTATAAACCAGCTCATATTTTTCCATACTTTGGTGTAGTGTCATTTTTGTGTGTTATTGCGTGGTTTTACTGCTGGGTGGTTTGCAACCTTCACACTTGTGCCTCTAGAATTGCATGTCTTACCTTAGGCCAGGCTACCCTAGGTGACCTGACATCCCAGGTTCCAACAGATTGGTGCCTAGCGGTGGGATCCTGACTTGGTTGCAGCTACTCAATAGTAATTCAACGCAATACACTGGCCTACACCAGGAGTTTTCTCCTTGCGGCCTTCCTAATTTGAATTTTGTTTTTCCAAATTTGTTCCTGGTGGTGGGTGGAGGTTATCCTCAGATCACACTTCTTAGTTCTCTCCTGAGTACTCATTTAATCCCATATTTGAAAGATGGAATTAAACCTTGAAGAGCTAGAATCCTACACTGTGACCCAACTCAAGGAATGGTGTCAACAACAGGGGGTATTCTTCAAAAAAGGTGCCAAGAAAGGCGAGTTACTGACTAGCATAAGGGCATGGGTGGAAGCTCATTTAGTGGAGGAACAAGACACAGAAGAGAGTGATAGGGACACTGTCCTTGAGACTGCAATGCTGTACCAAGCTGGAAGGGGGAATCTGCTGACAGGTCCCAGGACACTTTCGAGGGAGGGCAGCAGCATCTCGGTGAGGAGTTTAACTGAAGCCGAGTTGGAAGACAGGAGGGAGGAAAGGAGAATGAGATTGGATTTAGCTAGAATGGAAATGGAAAGGGAGGACAGGAGGTTGGCCCACGAACGAACCATACAGGAGCTAGATCTTCAAGCCTTAACACTAAGGTCTCCTAATCCAGACAATGGTGGCAGCGAAAATAAAGTAAATACCAGGGAACCCAGACCCTATCTACCCAAGGATGTCATTGCTAGTTACACTACAGGCGATGACATTGCCAAATGGTTAGCTGCATATGAAGTTTCTTTAAGGGCTCGTGGATCTCAGACACTCACTGGGGGGGTGGGCTGTATAAATATATGCCACCTGCTGGCAGAGATACCTTGTTGGCTCTGGAGCAGGAAGAGCAAACCCACTACCCTGCCATGAAAGTGGCACTGGTGAAAAAGTTTGGGCTTACCCCTGAAAAATACAGACAAAGATTTAGGGGAAGTCACAAACTGAGTACCCAGAATTGGGTGGATTTCTTAGATTATGCCAAGAAAGCCTTGGAGGGTTGGGTCAAGGGCAGTGAGGTGAAAGACTATGAGGGGCTGTATGATCTATTTTTGAAAGAGCACCTCCTCTAGAAATGTTTTCCCGAGCTGCGCCAACACCTGGTGGACAGCAAGCTGACCAATCCCCGGAAGCTTGCAGAGGAGGCGGACATCTGGGCAAGTACCCGGGTGTCCTCAAAGGGGACTGGAGGGGATTCCCAAAAGGCCGGACAGGGCGCCCCCCAGAAGAAGGAGGGGGGAGATAAAAAGAGGGAGTTCTCTAAAGGTCCCCAAAATAATTTCCAAGGGAAGGGAGCAGGTTTCACCCCTAAGGCAAACCCGCCCAGAAACCCTAATCCTGGCCAAAGCCAGCAGCCAAGGGTTCTCCACTGTTTCGAGTGTGGTGGTTTTGGACATTATAAGGGAGATGTCAGATGCCCAAAGAGACCACCCCCTCCCACCGGAGGAAAACCACCGGGAGTAGCTAGTGTAGCGCTCGGGGAGGAGTTGCCCTTAAATAAGGGGGGTGAGTGGGCGGGTGTCACCTTAGTGTCCCTGGGAGAGCGGGAGATGGTTCCAAAGATCCAGGTGCCCCCAAATACTACAAAGTATGGGCAATGGGTTACCATCAATGGCCAGAGAGGGGAGGCTCTGAGAAATAGAGGAGCCAGTATGACTATGGTGAGAAGTCAACTGGTGTCTCCAGAGCAGGTGGTTCCCAATGTACTCCACCCCGCCGCAATGGCTGACGGCAGAATGGGCCACTATCCAGTGGCTGAGGTTCCCTTTGAGTGTGAGGGGGTTGCAGGTTCACTTCGAGTTGCCGTAAGCCCTGCCGTGCCAGTCGATTGTCTGTTGGGGAATGACATGGAGCACAATGCTTGGAGAGAGGTGGAATACCGGACGCACTCTGCGATGCTGGGTACACCTGACTGGGCCTGTGTGAGCACACGGTCTGCGACTGCCCGAAGAGGGAGTTCGCCTGGGTTGGAGCCTGGAACAATGGCCCAACCCGCTGCCAAAAAGGGACAGACCCTGAGACAGGAAGAGCCTGCTTCGGCTTCCACACCCCATGTGACAGATCGGCCACCGGCTGTGGTGGACCAGGAGTCCGTGGAGTGGGAAGTAGACTCTCTGGAGGATTTACCCATCCCTGCAGAGTGTCATGTGGAGGGAGGTCCTACCAGAGAGGAATTCTGTAAGGGGCAGAGGGAGTGCCCTACCCTTGAGGGACTGAGGCGACAGGCTGACGACCAGGCAGCAGGTGATGTTACGGGACACTACCATATTTACTGGGAGGATGGACTCCTCTACAGTGAACCCAAGGTACCCTTACCTGGTTCATCAAGGGCCTTGGTAGTCCCGCAACAATACTGAGCCTTTCTGCTAGAATTGGCTCATGCTATACCCCTGGCAGGACACTTAGGCCAGGACAAGACCTTTGCTCGGCTTGTCCTCCACTTTTACTGGCCTCAGATGAAAGTGGCGTCCAACACTTACTGTCGGACATGTGCATCCTGCCAGGCCAGTGGGTAAACAGGGGTGAAGCTGAAGGCTCCCCTGGAACCACTACCGGTCGTTAGCACACCCTTTGAGAGGGTGGGCATCGACATTGTAGGGCCTTTAGATCCACCAACAACAGCTGGTCACAGGTTTATCCTGGTTCTGGTGGATCATGCCACACGGTACCCAGAGGCAATTCCTCTGAGGACAGTCACTGAACCTGTGGTGGCTAGAGCCCTAATGGGGATCTTTACCCGAGTGAGATTCCCCAAGGAAGTTGTGTCTGACAGGGGAACCAACTTCATGTCAGCTTATATGCGGGCAATGTGGAAGGAGTGTGGAGTGACCTACCGGTTCACCACTCCTTATCACCCCCAGTCAAATGGACTGGTTGAGAGGTTTAACAAAACCTTGAAGGGCATGATCAGAAGTCTGCCCGAAAGCCTGCGGAGGAAATGGGACGTCCTCCTACCCTGTTTCCTCTTTTCTTACAGGGAAGTGCCACAGAAGGGAGTGGGCTTCAGCCCCTTTGAACTTCTGTATGGGCACCCTGTACGCGGTCCTCTCAGCCTGGTGAAGGATGGTTGGGAGAAGTCTCCCAGGAAACCCCCCAGGATGTGGTGAGCTACATGCTGGCCTTCAGGAGCCAAATGGCGAAGTTGTGGAAGCAGGCTTCTGACAACTTGGAGGCCAGCCAGGCAGTTATGAAAGAGTGGTATGACCACAATGCTCACCAGGTGGAATTGGAGCCTGGCCAGAAAGTGTGGGTGATGGAACCTGGAGAGCTTAGTGCCCTCCAGGATCGCTGGACAGGCCCATTTGAAGTGTTGGAGAAGAAGGGTAAGGCCACATACCTGGTGGACCTTAAGACCCCTCGACAGCCCCTACGGGTGCTGCATGCCAACCGACTGAAGCCCCACCATGAGAGGCCCGAGGTCATGTTGATGATGGTGACTGATGGGGAAGAGGAAGTGGAAAGCGAACCTCTCCCAGACTTGTTCTCGTCTCAAGAGAAGGATGGGTCAGTGGAGGGAGTGATTCTCTCTCCCACTCTAACTCCTGAGCAGCGGGAGGACTGCCGCCAGATACTGGAGCAGTACTCTACGTTGTTCTCCCTTGTCCCGGGAAGGACTCACCTGTGTACCCATGATGTGGACACAGGGGACAGCCCACCAGTGAAGTCGAAGACCTACCGGCTGTCCGACAAGGTGAAGGCTAGCATCCATGGAGAGGTTGCCAAGATGCTAGAGCTGGGAGTTATCGAACCTTCCAACAGCCCTTGGTCCAGTCTGATGGTGCTCGTGCCAAAAGCCGCGCCACCAGGCACCACACCCGAACTGAGGTTCTGTGTGGATTACCGGGGACTGAACTCAGTTACAAAGACTGATGCTCATCCGATCCCTAGGGCGGATGAATTAATTGACCGGCTAGGAGCTGCCCAATATCTGAGTACCTTTGACCTCACTTCGGGGTACTGGCAGATCTCCTTGACAGATGGAGCAAAGGAAAGGTCAGCCTTCTCCACGCCTGAGGGACACTTCCAGTTTTGCGTGATGCCCTTTGGGCTCAAAAATGCCCCTGCCACATTTCAGCGGCTGGTGAACCAGGTCCTCTCTGGAATGGAGAGTTTCTCTGCTGCTTACCTGGATGACATTGCTGTCTTCAGTAGCAGTTGGGAGGACCATTTGCAACATTTGCAAGCAGTTCTCCAGGCCCTGAAACAAGCTGGATTGACCATCAAGGACAGCAAATGCCAGATTGGGCAGGGGTCGGTTGTGTACCTTGGACACTTGGTGGGTAGGGGGACAGTGCAGCCCCTGCAGGCAAAGATTGAGGCAATCATGGCCTGGGAACCCCCCAAGACCCAGACTGAGGTCCGAGCTTTCCTGGGCCTCACAGGCTACTACCGTCGCTTTGTGAAGGGGTATGGCACTATTGTAGCGCCCCTCACAGAGCTCACCTCTAAGAAACAACCTCGACGGGTAGTTTGGACGGGAGCTTGTCAGCAAGCTTTCGAGAAACTAAAGCAGGCAATGTGTGCAGTACCGGTCCTGAGGGCCCCGGACTTCTCCAAGGAGTTCATTGTCCAGACAGATGCATCAGAACATGGCATTGGGGCAGTGTTATCGCAACTAAATGAAGAGGGCCTGGATCAGCCTGTAGTCTTCTTATCCAGAAGACTGCTTCCCCGGGAACCGAAGTGGAGTGCAATTGAGAGGGAAGCTTTTGCGGTGGTGTGGGCTCTGAAGAAGCTGCGGCCATACCTCTTTGGCTCGCACTTCCTGGTTCAGACTGACCACCAACCCCTTCGTTGGCTGATGCAAATGAAGGGGGAAAATCCCAAGCTGTTGAGGTGGTCCATCTCCCTACAGGGAATGGACTTTCGGGTGGAACATCGGCCTGGAGTGGACCACGCCAATGCAGACGGTCTCTCCAGGTATTTCCGCCTTAGTGATGAGGACTCCCAAGGGGTTGGGTAGTTCTCCCCACTTTCAGCTGGGGGGGACGCGTGTTAGACCTGTCTGGCTTTTTGCGTAGTCCCTCCAATTTATTATTTATTTTGTCCCCTTTTTGCCCCTCATACCTTTATTAATTTTTGTGTCCACTAGTTTTTTTTATTAGGTGTTGGTCAAGGGGATAGGTGTTCTTTCCCCCCTCATGGTTTTTCACCTCAGGCCCAGAGGCCTGTTCTGACAGGAATAGTTGGAGTCACAAAATGGTGGCTACCAACTGCCCTAACTGCCAAACCCAGAACCTGTCCCATAGAGTAGTATAGGGCGTTCCAGAACCTTCTGGTCCCTTCTGGACTTCTGAGGGTCAGCCTATAAAAGGCGGAATGCTGGACAGATATTTTGTCTTGCCAGAGAGAGTCAGCTGGAGGACAGGCTATCTTGGAAGGTGGGGGGAGGCTAGTGAAAGGGTTGACCTCCTAGACTGAGAAGCAGCCTAATTGATCCACTTCTCTACTCCTCCTTTGGGATCCTTGTCTTGTCCCCGCTGTGTATGGTTAAGGGAGACCCTGGGTGCCTGACTAATCCCTAGACTGGAAGAATAGGGAGGTGAACAGGAGAAGGAGACTACAGCACTGTGGGGTGCAGTCCTCTGCCCAGTGAAGAGACTATTGCTGAGAATCCCTCAAACGGGGTGGGGCTAATCCTTGTGGCCCCCCGTTGTTCAGTTATCAATGAAATCCTGCCCGGGTTACAGCCACCCCTAGTTTCATAAACCCACAGAGTGTCATCTCTCACCTGCTGTGGAGTGAAGCCAGCGCCTGGTGAGCTGCGCCGGATCAGTGGTTGAGCGCCAACTGAGGAGAGCAGCGGGCGCTGAGGGAGCAGAGGCCAGGAGAAATCGGGCTGTTCCGCCCCTGTACCAGCGTGGGGATCGGCGCCGAGTTGTAGCTGTGGAAGCGAGTTCGAGGTGAGGAGCGGACCTAGAGGAATCCCTGCGGACTTCCTGGAGTGGGCGGAGTAGTGGAGAGAGCACCGGTAGGAGAGCGCGGGCTTCACCGGGGAGACGCTTCCCCTTCGCGCATGCCCGGTTGTGCGCTCGGCTCTCTGAGGCGGAGCCAACTGTGAGGAGCAGTGTTTCCCCACGATCAGTGCGAGGGAGAGGTGGAGTGGAACGCCGGGAGTCCCGCGGCGGCTGAGGCGAGTGGCAACTTCTCTCCCCTGCTTGAGCGCCGCACAGTGAGGCTGGCGTGAGCGGGAGGGGAGAACTGTGGAGCCCAAAAGCGGCTTGGGGAATACGGCGGAAACTGCCTTCTTCGTGTAAGCGCCACGCAGAGGAGTAGGCTCAAGCGGGGTAAGGACAGCTGAGGGGCCCTAGAGGCTGGTTAATCTTGCCAGCGCTTGGCTCCTTTTGTCCTGCCGAGTGTTTTCCCCCACCCTCTGGTGCAGCAAGACTACAACGGACCGTTCTTTCACAAGTAAGGAGGTCATTTGAAAGGGGAGAGTGGCGCTAGAGCCCACAAAGGAATAACTTAGACACTGGTCGCTTTTCCACCACTGTGTTACACCAGGTGGGGAGTAGCTTGAGGAAACCAACTGCATAGGGAGTGCTGAAGGTGCTTGCTGGTTAAGTTAGAGCATAAGTTCCTCAAAAGAGGTTGCTGGTGTCTATGTAGATTCTGGTATATTTGAAACCCCTCAGTGACTGTGTATCCGAAGGAGGGGGTTAGAGGTGCTGAGGGAGGAAAGTTTAGAGCACTTCATAATAATCAAATCTAAGTAATTCTGTATTTTAATCAAATGCACTATTGATGTTGATTACTGATTTAAGTTAGCTTATCTGAAAGTGTTACTTCTGATTTCATGACAACTGTATGTACTGAGCTGCAAGTAATATTATTTTTCCTGTCCAAATGTACAAGTCTAAATTGTGAATACTAAGTGAAAAAGAACAGATATATAAACCAGCTCATATTTTTCCATACTTTGGTGCAGTGTCATTTTTGTGAGTTATTGCGTGGTTTTACTGCTGGGTGGTTTGCAACCTTCACACTTGTGCCTCTAGAATTGCATGTCTTACCTTAGGCCAGGCTACCCTAGGTGACCTGACATCCCAGGTTCCAACACTCCTTATATCTCCCTCCCTCTATTTAATCATACTTCTTCTCTCTTAAAACCCTTGATTTTTCCAACTACCGTCTCACAGGAATCGTTTTTACACTCTCCCATCTGGTACAATTCACTTATTCTTTTTAAATAATAGACCCCTTTCCTGGACAGCTTGGAGACTACGAGGTATCATATGGGTCAGTCATCTTTTTGATGGCATTTTGCCTTGCTCCTTTCCCCAATTTCAGCTCCTGTTCCGTTGTCCACATTCTTTTCTACAGAAATGTACTGTTCTTATGGAAATAATTCTTGATCGATATTACTCTCTCCCCTCTCAGTCTTCATCTAGCCCTGAATCTCCTCTTCTTGTAGTTCTTTCCACTTCTCCTAAAGCATCCCTCATTTATACATTTTTCTCCTCTCCTAACCCAGACCGTGTCAAAACTAAATTGGAGCTTTCTTGGGAGGAGGATTGTGTCTGTTGCTCTTTGGGATAAGCTCTGGTCCGAAACCCTGAAAATCTCTCGCTCTGCTTCTCTTACTCAATCCATATTTTTTCTATACCATAAACTTTACCTCTCTCCTCTTTCATTATCTCATTTCCTCTCCTCTTCTGATTCTAAGTGCTGGACCTGTGGTATTCTAATGCTGATCTTCTACATTTGTTCTTTCTCTGTCCTGCTGTCTCTGTCTTTTGGGAAAAGGTTTGGTCTTACATTTCTCGTATCTTCGCAATTTCTGTTCCATATTCACTCACTCTTCTTTTCCTGGGCAGCCTTTCAGACTCTATAGAACTTCCTGAACATACTCATGGTCCTTATGATCTCACGCTTGCATTTGCTTTTCAACATATCTCTTCCAACTAGAAGTCCCTTACAAATGTTTCGATCCAAGGTTGATAGAATTGTTTATGTAATTTTCATAGACTTGATGTTGCCTTTGCATCTTCCTGTAAACCAAGTCGTAATGTAGATCTCTATTGGTTACCTCTCACCACATACCTAGATCAATCAGTCCAAAAGAAATTTACTCATGTCACTTCAGACAACTTTAAACCCCCTTGAAGGACTTATACTCTCTCCTTCCTATTCCATTGATGTTCTTTTCAATTTTTCTCTTACTATACTGTTTCCATACGCTGTTTATTTTATAGTGCTATTTGTATCATCTATTTGCCATTGACCTCTATAAGTACTACTCTGCTATGACATTGTTCTCTTTTCCCTTTCCTCTCCCCTCCCTTCCTTATGACCTTAAAACTCCCATAAAATGCTTTACTTCTTCGTTTCGGCATTAGCAATGTTGCTATTTTAAACTGTGTTTCACTGTTTCTAATGTACTTGCTGATGCATTTTTGCTGTTTTTCAGTATTGTTCTTCAATAAAGCTTTCAAACATAAAAAAACAAAAACAACACTAGGATAAAAACAACAAAAAAGTTAAACAGAAAACAGAGTAATTGTAAATTGATACTTGTATAGCGCACTATTCACCCGCAAGGGTCTCAAGGCACTTGTACGAATACCGCTGTGGAACCCATCCTAGCTTTCCCTGTGAGGTGGCCACTCCTGGGCACCCCCAAGGTGGAGGCGAGGCATCCTTAGCATTTTGGGGGCCGTTGTGGAGATTAAATAAGCTATTGCCCAGAGTTGGACTCCATGATTGGAATAGGCACAGAGGCGAGAATTATCAGGTCCATGGAATTTTGAGCCCAAGACCCGCCGAGGAGGGAAATTGAACCCTGGTCCTGGGCTAGACCTCTGCATCAGGGTCTGCCGCTCTAATCATTGAGCCACACTTCTCCAATCTCTCCATCTCTCCAACAGCTATCCACAGAAAAATGCTGTAATTTATGTAACAGTGACACAACTAAACAGCCTGATATGTGTTAGTATTCCGATACACATCCCTCTCGTTCTTTTCAGGACTCTTCAGACAGACAGTCGCAGAGAGGAGAAGTAGGTGAATAAAGCCAGGAGGAGTACATGAAACAGAAAAAGGACTCACAATGCTCCTCTGATGTCATCATAAATAAAGAAGAGAAACTTCCACAGCAAAAATAACATTTAAAAAAAAAAGGAAAGTGGCAGGAATTTCTTCTAAATATGACACAAATACTCAGAATGTTACTCCAGAACAAGACATGGGTGAAAAAACTGATAGACATTTCAGCAGAGGTCTTGACTCAAGATAGTTAAACAGAATCTTCAAGAGTTTCTGGTGGCGAGACTGACTAATGACTATATTCAAGTTGAAACTCCAGATCAGCAGCTGAGCCCTCCTGACAGACTTTATGATTTGGACATCTAATTCAATATGGCCAGGTACGCCTAGACCCCCTCCTCCCTTTTCAATACTAAGACAGTAACATGCTTAGAACAAGGTATTTTTGGATTAGGGGGTCGTTTACCCCCCCGGCTGTATTTATTGACATAAAATGAAATTAACTATTTTTATTATAATATTTAAACAATACGCCGAAAAACCATTACAATGATTACTTGGATAGGTAAAGATGTAAGTTTGCGTGAGGGTACTTCGCCCCCATACCCCCTTATGCCCGCCCTCTAAATGGAGTGCGCATGCACAGAGGGCCCTTCCCCATGAGGGTACTTCCCCCCCCCCGGTCAACACCGTATGCCCTGTAAATTACCTCCATAAGGGACCGTTGCAGTTATGCGCCATTGTGCATGTGCGGGGTGGCCAAGCAGCCTACTGGAAAGCGTAACTCTCCCTCCCCCGCACCCATCCAGCCAACAGTCTGTAACTGCCCCTGGTGTTCTATGAGAGACCACCTGCCCCCCCCCCCCGCCCCTGGTCAACCATATTCAAGAATGGCGCCGCCCTATAACGACCTTAAATTTACTGCTCACCAGTCATGACCTCACAGCCTGGCCAAGGAATAGTACTAAAAATACGACAATAACATAACCTGTTTCAGGAAAACAATCTCCTGAAATAATGGGAAAGAAAATTATCACACATATGAATAGACATAACCATGTCAACTTGAAGGAATAACACACAAATACAACAATAAACATAACCTGTTCAAGGAAACAATCTCCTAAAACAATGGGAAAGAAAATCATTACACGTATGATAAATGTAACCATGTCAACCTGAAAAATAACTTCCTACAACAAACCCTGTATACCCTGCTTTTAGGGGATGGTGGGTGAGGAAATTAAAAATACAGCCTCCTAGCGAGGCTGTTGTCCTTAATCAATCAATCAATCAATGACACTTATAAAGCGCGCTACATACCCGTAGGGTCTCAAGGCGCTGGGGGGGGGTGGGGGGGGTGGGGGTGCCGCTACTGCTCGAACAGCCAGGTCTTCAGCTTCTTCCTGAAGGAGAGGTGGTCTTGGGTCAGGCGCAGGTCGGGAGGGAGGGAGTTCCAGGTCTTGGCGGCCAGGTAGGAGAAGGACCTTCCTCCTGTAGTCGCTCTTCGGATGCGGGGGACGGCGGCGAGGGCGTGGTTGGCTGATCGGAGGTGGCGTTTGGGAGCGTAGAAGTTGACTCGGCTGTTGAGGTAGCTCGGGCCTTGGTCGTGTAGGGCTTTGTGTGCGTGGGTGAGGAGGCGGAAGGTGATTCTTTTGTTGACGGGGAGCCAGTGAAGGTCTCTCAGATGTCCGGAGATGTGGCTGGTTCGTGGGATGTCGAGGATGAGTCTGGCTGAGGCGTTCTGGATCCGCTGGAGTCTCTTCTGGAGCTTGGCGGTGGTACCGGCGTAGAGGGCGTTGCCGTAGTCCAGTCGGCTGGTGATGAGGGCCTGGGTGACGGTCTTCCTGGTCTCGGTGGGGATCCACCAGAAGATCTTTCGTAGCATGCGTAGGATGTTGAAGCACGCCGAGGAGACGTTGTTGACTTGCCTGGTCAAGGAGAGGGAGGAGTCCAGGATGAAGCCCAGGTTGCGTGCGTGGTCTGTCGGTTTGGGTGCGGTGCCCAGGGCGGGAGGCCACCAGGAGTCGTCCCAGGCGGAGGGTGAGGGGCCCAGGATGAGGACCTCCGTCTTGTCCGAGTTCAGTTTCAGGCGGCTGGTCGTCATCCACTCGGCTACCTCTTTCATCCCTTCGTGCAGGTTGGCTCTGGCGGCGGTGGGGTCGTTGGTCAGGGAGAGGATCAGCTGGGTGTCGTCGGCGTAGGAGATAATGCTGAGGTTGTGTTTGCGTACGATGGCCGCGAGGGGGCTCATGTAGACGTTGAAGAGGGTGGGGCTCAGAGATGATCCTTGAGGGACGCCGCAGATGATTTCGGAGGCCTCTGACTTGTACGGTGGTAGGCGGACTCTCTGTGTTCTTCCGTCGAGGAAGGAGATGATCCATTCCAGCGCCTTGTCCTGGATTCCGATGTTGCCGAGGCGCCGTACTAGGGTGCGGTGGCAGACCGTGTCGAATGCCGCGGAGAGGTCCAGGAGGATGAGGGCCGCTGTTTCTCCATTGTCCATCAGGGCTCGGATGTCATCGGTGGCGGCGATGAGGGCGGTCTCGGTGCTGTGGTTGGCTCGGAAGCCAGACTGTGAGGGGTCGAGGGATCCGTTCGTCTCGAGGAAGGCGGCCATCTGCTTGTTGACGGTCTTCTCGATGACTTTGGCTGGAAACGGGAGGAGCGAGATGGGGCGGTAGTTCTTGAGGTCGGTGGGGTCCGCTGTTGGTTTCTTGAGTAGAGCGCTGACTTCGGCGTGTTTCCAGCTCTCAGGGAAGGTGGCGGTGTCGAAGGATGTGTTGATGATGTCTCGCAGGTGGGGTGCGATGACAGCGTCGGCCTTGTTGAAGACGTGGTGAGGGCAGGGGTCGGTCGGTGATCCGGAGTGGATGGAGTTCATCGTGCGGACGGTGTCTTCGATGCTGATCGGGGTCCAGGCGTAGAGGGTGGTGGTGGGAGGTGGTTGTTCGGTCATGGTGTGCGTTGGTTGGTTGTAGAAGCTGTTGTGTATGTCCGCAATCTTGTTGTGGAAGTATGAAGCGAGGGAGTTGCAGAGGTCTTGCGATGGGGTGATGTCGTTGTTTCCTGCGCTGGGGTTGGAAAGCTCTTTCACGATGTTGAAGAGTTCCTTGCAGTTGTGTGCGTTGTTGTCCAACCGGTCCTTGAATGCTGTTTTCTTGGCGGCGCGGATCAGCTGGTGGTGTTTCCGGGTGGCAAGTTTGAAGGAGGTCCTGTTGTCCGGTGTCGGTTCCTTTCTCCAGACTCTCTCGAGGGCACGGCAATTCTTCTTGGAGCTCTTGAGTTCGTCGGTGAACCATGGAGCCTTCTTGCTGCCGGGTCTGCTAGGCGGGGTCCTCAGTGGGGCGAGTTCGTCCGCGCAGTTGCTGATCCACTTCGTGAGGTTGTCGGCGGCCTGGCTGGGGTTCGCTGAGCTGGCAGGAGGGTGCTGGCTCAGGGAGGTGGCGAGCTGGTCTGCTGTGATCTTGTTCCAGCTTCTGCGGGCGGCCTGTTGCTGGTGTTGGTGGGTCGTCGTTCTCTTGAAGGTGAAGTGGACGCAGCTGTGGTCCGTCCATTGAAGCTCTGTGGCGTGGCTGAAGTCGATGTCTGTGCTGGAAGAGAAGACTGCGTCGAGTGTGTGTCCGGCGAGGTGGGTGGGGGTGGACACCAGTTGCTTGAGTCCCAGGTTGGCGAGGTTGTCGAGCAGGGTGCTGGTGTTGCGGTCGTTGTTGTTCTCTAGATGGAAGTTGAGGTCTCCCAGGAGGATGTAGTCAGCGGAGGGGAGGGCATGCGGGCTGACGAAGTCGGCGATGTCCTCGCTGAATTGTGTGCGTGGTCCAGGGGGTCGGTAGATCAGGGTGCCTCTGAGGGTGGTGTTTGGGTTGGTGTGGATCTGGAAATGCAGGTGTTCGGCGCTGGTCAGGGTGTTGTCGGTGCTGGTCGTGAGACGGATGGTGTTCCTGTGGATGATGGCGATGCCTCCTCCCATCTGGTTGGCGTTGCGGTCCCTCCGGACGATCTTGTAGCCCTCTGGGATAGCGATGGCGATGTCGGGAGCTGAAGAGGCGTTCATCCAGGTCTCCGTGAGGAAGGCAACGTCAGGGGCTGTGGCGTCTAGAAGGTTCCAGAGTTCGATGGCGTGTCTGTGGACGGAGCGGGTGTTGAGCAGGATGCACTTGAGGTGGGTGCTGCTGGTGTTCAGCTTGGCGGGTGCTGGTGCGAGGCTGGTCCGGATGCAGGAGAACTTGCAGGCGTGGCAGCTGAAAGGTCCGTGGGTACGTCGTGGAGTGGCTTGATGGCATTCTGGGAGTCGGCCGGTGTTGAGTGCGATGAGGGTGGCGGCGGTGTACGTCAGGCGGGTCAGTCGGGGTCTTCGGGGGCCAGGGGTCCTGGCGCTGGTCCCGATCCGGTCGCGGACGGGCGCAGACGGGCTTACCTTTGGCGCGCCTTCGGCGCACAATCGGCGCACCCGCTGCGCGTGACCGCTGCGCGTTCGCACGGTCGCCATTTAAAGGCGAAGTGCGCGGGTGGGCGGAGCAGCTGGGAGGCGGGAGCGGGGAGGGAACAGAAGAGAAAGGGGCGGGGCTAATGGCGGTGGCGGGAAGCGGGAGCGGGGAGGGAGAGCGGAGGGCGGCGAGCAAACAGGAAGGAGACAGGCACAGATGCACCAAAGGAGTGCAAAACACGAAGAAAAAACGGTACTAAAAATACAGGCAACAATGCAGGTCAAAACGGATGCAAAAACAGATAACAAACGAGCATACGGCAAACAAAATAAACAAGCACAAATTTCGGTAAAAAAAAACGGCGAAAACCAAAGGGGAGCGCTCCAGGTGCCAGCGAGGCCGGCGCTGAGGCAGAGGGCAGGCACTGGGGCACACGCAGCAGCTGGTGGCCGTGCGGCGCGGGGGTGTCCCACAAGTGGGTCACACTCACCTGAGTCGCACGGTCGCCATTTAAAGGCCAAGTGCGCGGGTGGGCGGAGCAGCTGGGAGGCGGGAGCGGGGAGGGAACAGAAGAGAAAGGGGCGGGGCTAATGGCGGTGGCGGGAAGCGGGAGCGGGGAGGGAGAGCGGAGGGCGGCGAGCAAACAGGAAGGAGACAGGCACAGATGCACCAAAGGAGTGCAAAACACGAAGAAAAAACGGTACTAAAAATACAGGCAACAATGCAGGTCAAAACGGATGCAAAAACAGATAACAAACGAGCATACGGCAAACAAAATAAACAAGCACAAATTTCGGTCAAAAAAACTGGCGAAAACCAAAGGGGAGCGCTCCAGGCGCCAGCGAGGCCGGCGCTGAGGCAGAGGGCAGGCACTGGGGCACACGCAGCAGCTGGTGGCCGTGCGGCGCGGGGGTGTCCCACAAGTGGGTCACACTCACCTGCGTCGCACGGTCGCCATTTAAAGGCCAAGTGCGCGGGTGGGCGGAGCAGCTGGGAGGCGGGAGCGGGGAGGGAACAGAAGAGAAAGGGGCGGGGCTAATGGCGGTGGCGGGAAGCGGGAGCGGGGAGGGAGAGCGGAGGGCGGCGAGCAAACAGGAAGGAGACAGGCACAGATGCACCAAAGGAGTGCAAAACACGAAGAAAAAACGGTACTAAAAATACAGGCAACAATGCAGGTCAAAACGGATGCAAAAACAGATAACAAACGAGCATACGGCAAACAAAATAAACAAGCACAAATTTCGGTCAAAAAAACCGGCGAAAACCAAAGGGGAGCGCTCCAGGCGCCAGCGAGGCCGGCGCTGAGGCAGAGGGCAGGCACTGGGGCACACGCAGCAGCTGGTGGCCGTGCGGCACGGGGGTGTCCCACAAGTGGGTCACACTCACCTGCGTCGCACGGTCGCCATTTAAAGGCCAAGTGCGCGGGTGGGCGGAGCAGCTGGGAGGCGGGAGCGGGGAGGGAACAGAAGAGAAAGGGGCGGGGCTAATGGCGGTGGCGGGAAGCGGGAGCGGGGAGGGAGAGCGGAGGGCGGCGAGCAAACAGGAAGGAGACAGGCACAGATGCACCAAAGGAGTGCAAAACACGAAGAAAAAACGGTACTTAAAATACAGGCAACAATGCAGGTCAAAACGGATGCAAAAACAGATAACAAACGAGCATACGGCAAACAAAATAAACAAGCACAAATTTCGGTCAAAAAAACCGGCGAAAACCAAAGGGGAGCGCTCCAGGCGCCAGCGAGGCCGGCGCTGAGGCAGAGGGCAGGCACTGGGGCACACGCAGCAGCTGGTGGCCGTGCGGCGCGGGGGTGTCCCACAAGAGCAGACTGTGGGAGCGGCTAGCAAAGAGGTAGACTCCGCCGCTCCCCAGCCTTTTATTCTAAGCCTAATCAGGCCAGGTCTGGTTCTAACCGGCCTAGGGTTGATGCGACGTGCAGACATTAGCTGCAGGCTGTAGTAGCAGTCAGATTGCAGCCCTGAAATAACAATATTTTAATGTCACATTCCCACAGAAGAGGAGCCCTTTCAAGGCAGTTGGCTCCAATGCGTCCTAATCCCACTTGATGAGATGGGCTCACCTCGACCACTTGATGAGGCGAGCTCACCCTGACCGCAGATGTGGTAGACCACAGTGTACTCGGGGATCTGGCTCTTCAAGATGTAATGTACAGAGAGCCTACCTCCCCCTGGGGGGAATTAATAACCCCCTCTCTGAAAGTCAGGAAGACGCAAGAATTAGAAATTACTCTCTTTCCTGTGCTGCTTTGTTATAGACAATCGAATATTGAACACCAAGGGGCATATTATCAAGAAACGGCGTTTAAATTATCTCCGCTTTAGCAGCAGTAAACTGCTGCTAAAGCGGAGATAATGGGCTTGATAAAATTGCCCTTGTGAATTCCCATAGAAGCCTATGTTCTGGTGTAAACATGGGCTTCTATGGGAATTCACAAGGGCATATTATCAAGCCCATTATCTCCGCTTTACTGCAGTTTCCTGCTGCTAAAGCGTCGATAATTTTAACACCGTTCTTGATAATATGCCCCCACATTTGTAACTGGTTTGCTTCTTTTAGTTAAGAAGGAGGATGCATTTTATTCGGAAGCTTTGTATGAAAAGCAGTTATTTTTTCAAAGGCAAACTTACAACTTCCCTTTTCTAATTCATTACCATCAAGCAATGCAAAAAAACAAGATTAAGGGTTTGGATTTCTAAAGGCGCCAATTGCAATGAACTGACCAAATGGGCCGGGCACAGCTGGCATTGTTTTGACCTCCCTTGCCTACTGAACTGGAGGGAAGCTGGCTTCAAGCCAGATCAGGCAACGCCGATCCTCTTTTTTTTTTTTTTTTTTAAAACGTTTATTAAACAAACCATCATTCACAGAGCCAGATGCAAGTTACGGTCTATGTAATGCGATCTCCTTTCTTTCTATGGCGTGGGCCTCTCTCTTTGTAGAATCCTTTCTGAAATCGCAGTTATATTTCTGTCTCATAACCGTCCCGAACAACACAAAATGAAGGGTGGCATTGTTGATTTTGTGTGCTCCGAGATCCTATACGGGCGATTTAGAGAGGTCTCCTACCTCTAACCCATGTTTGCTGGATGTTCCGGAGTGGTGGTGCTTTTAACCATGCACCTGCCAGCTTGCAGCCGTTGCCATTCTTTCACACTACCATGATTTCAGCCAGGATATATCACAGGTGGAAGAACAACACGTCAACAGCCCAACTGAACATGCGCATATGTGTAAGCTTGCAAGACTATATAGGCCTTGTTTCGTTTCCGTTTCCGGTCGAAGACCCAGAACAGGTATCCGATATGTAATTTTAAATATTCCATCTCCGTATACTTGGTATATATATATTTCAGGGTCTTTCTTAGGCAACTCTTATAGAACGGTTTGGAGCATTTTCAACCTTTATTTCCCACAAAAATTATTTTAAAATGTTTTTGGGGGATAAGACCAGTCCTGTGTCAACAACAGGGAATAAAACACCAAAGGAGTCAGTGTAGTTGTACACCTCACCCAAGCCCTCTACCCTAGTTTCCTTCAAACACAAGACACAAACCTGACCTGCAGTGTGCAGGCAAAACTTCGTTCTTAGTTCCCCCGCCGTCACCACGAACACAAGTCTAGCTGGCCTGCCACTGGCAGTAAATCATGTGTCACTCTGGGCCCGGAGCGAAAATGGCGTCCGGGATTAATTCACACAGCGGGAAGCAAACACCGCAAGTCGAGTCTGGGCAGTGTTTTAAAGTCCCCCCAGCAGCCTTTACCATACCCTTTCCCCAACTCGTCACGGGGTGGGTCCCCACACAGGACCACCCCACCCTGTGACGAGTTGGGAAAGGTGGGATGAGAATGCTCTCTCCACTTTCTGAATGACATGGAGACTTAGCGCCACAGGGTTTGTGTCTCCAACTCCCAGGGTTAACTTCACCTCCATGTCATCAGGGGGTGGATGCTGGCCCCTGATGCTAGGTCATTGTCGAGCTGATGACCTCACACACCTCAGGGCTGGGAGATTGCCAGCCCAGCAAATGCTCTCTAGATGTTAGGCCCACCCAGGTGAGCAAGGTAAGTTTAGGGAAAGCGCTGTGAGGTAGGTGGCAGTCAGGCAGACAGTGCTGTAGAGAAGCCCACAGCCTAACAAGTTTGTATGTGTGGATATATGCCTTTTTTAACCCTTTGGACGCGGGTTGATTTCCCGCGCTAAGCGGGAGAAATAAACGGTGGGCGTGATTCAGAAGGCTCCCGGCCGTCGTGTGCACACGCCCACCATGAAGCATGACGGCCGGGAGCCGTCATGAGCATGCAAAAGGTTATAAAAAACAAAAAATGCAATTTTGCATTGTTTATTGTTTTTTTTTTTAAAGTGAAAGTAAAGGGGGCAAAGCCCTGACGCCCTCGCATAGAAACTACCACTGAGAAGCGTATGTCACAGAATGGGCTTTTGCACAGGCCTCTGCATTACATCGCAGCCAAGCAGGCTGGGATAAGGACTCGCCTAATCACAACATATCTATAAGATTCAGCCTGCAAGTGCAACCACAATGCCCTATTAAGCATGAAGCTAGACAAACTGTTAGGGAAGTTCTATCACAATTAGAATATCAAGGTGTGCCTGATCCTTGTGTCTCTCCAGTGAATAAATCTCTATTTCCTGTAGCCAAACCAGTTAGTTCCTAACACATAGTCTTAGACTGTAGACATTTCAACAGTCATACACACACCTTTGCAATACAAACTTCTCACACAACAGCTTTAATGAACAGCATTGTGCGTAAAAAATACAAAACTACATTAGAAATTTCCAATGTTTTTTTTCTGTCACAATATAGCACCAGAAAGTAGAGATTTGATGACGTTTACCACTTTAGGATCCCAAAGAAAGATGTGCCAACTCCAACAAGGGTATAAGAACAATCCAGGTCTGCTCTCTGAGTGTGTAATGTCAATTTGACAGGAAATTGACTCAGAAGCATTGCCACAAGCTGATAATATTTACCTCACAGATGATGATTTTAACAAGCACTTGGCCAGACTAGATCGCATATTTTGGGATTTGCTAAACATGGCTACAAATTACATTTAAAAAAATCGAAAACTGCTTTTCTTAGTGTCTTAGTTTTAGGATATGAATTATAAAAAGAATGCAGAAACCTTGCCAAACACTTTTTAGAGAATTGTACTCTTCTCCAACCACCTAATGCATTAAAAAAGCTACTATCACTTTTAGGCTTTCTAAACTTTGGTAGAACATACATAACAGATTAAGCACAGTGGGTTAAACTGTTGCACGATTTAATTCATCCAGATTTTTCAGAAAAACATTGGACTTCAGAACATACTACTGTTCTCACAACATTGCAAACAGACATGCTTGCATCCAAGCACTTGCACACTCATGTAAACAAAACTAATTTAGTCATCTGCATAATTGCAGGTTCTACTGGCTATACATATGCCAGCTTTAACCAAGGTAAAGCAGTGCTGATTGCATATAAATCGCATTTATATTTTAATGCAGAAATGCATTTTGCATCGATTGATAAAATTCTTACTGCAGTTCAAATAGCTGTTTTAAAGGAATGTCCAATGGCTCCAGGGAAACACATAATTGTGTTTTCTCCCATTCCAGTATTAGAGGCTATCACAAAAGCAAGTGTTTATTGCTTTTATGGTAGTGCCTTAAGATTCTTGAACTTCCTCCCCAGAACATCCGCATGACCTCATTTTACGTGTCCTTCAAAAGGACCACAAAACTCTCTTGCAACTTTTGGTTAACTTCCCATACTTTCATACCACCTTAGGAAACACCTCAGCCATCCCCTGCTCTATTTTCTGATGAACATTACATGATGTTGGTTGATATTGACTGGTCTTCACTCTACGTTTGTGTTGCATACTAAGTGTTGAATCTATTTTACAGTGCTCTAATGCTCCCAGGCCTAATAAGCGCTATATAAAATCAGAAAACGTAAGAAATAAACATCATATTGTATTACATTCAGTAGATTAGTGCTTAAGAGCGAAAAGAAGAGTTTTACTAGTTCAGCAGTTACATTACCCTCTTCGGCTCATGCACGACCAGGTTTTTAAGTCAAGATGCAAACATGTGCCGGCATTACCGAAACAAGCAGAGATCTCCCATCTTGCCTCCTTTAAGTGGTTTTTAGCACTCAGATATCCTCTGCATTTTCATCTAATTTAGATCAGGCTGGGCAATACATTCGGATAACTAGCCCGCACTGATTGACAAACTAAGGAACTCTTCCGAAAGGAACGTGAAGCATTGCTGCCTCGTAACTCATGCGATTGGTTAGAAGAAAAGAGCCGCCCCAGAAGTGACTTCCACTGCACACCCAGAAGTGCTTGACACGCTGTACGTGGAAGGAAGGGTCCCTTACATCGGTGTGATGAGAGTCTAACTCTAATTTGAGAAAGAATCAATTGGCGTCCCTAGCAACAACGCGCATCACTTGGCTTATATGTCAGGTCACAGTAACTATTTAT